>NC_044498.1:18047564-18345064 GCF_902362185.1 Chanos chanos | reverse complement strand
TTACCCTCACTGTCTACCACTTCCACCTGAAGCTGACTGCAACGCAGCCACAGCTGCCCAGAGACCGCTCCCTCTACAAAAACATGTAAAGACATTTCCATGCAGTGCTGTCCAACTCCACAGCAAAAGACAACATCAAAATGCAAACTTAAAACCTAAATGCACTGAAGCTCACCCGAAGCTCTGATGTTTTTTTTTGTTTGTTTGTTTTTCTTAAACCATTTCTTGTGCTGTCAGAAATTCTCCATTGTCCTGAGTAATTTTGTTTGGTTCCTGGTTTTGCAAATGCATCAGATGTATTGAAAAAAAATTCAATTTAAGATTGACAGATCTGTCATACAGAGTCTATCATTACATGTTGCTTACCATAAGAATGTCAAATTAGTGTGAGAAATTATGAAAATAATGAAATATTTCAGTTCTGTAAAAAGAGTAAATGATATTTTAAAAAATTATTACACTACGGTGTGGAGAATGAATATAAGGATGAAAACTTTACTGTGATGAATTCTGTTAAGAAATAAAGGGTTTTATGTGTGCTCATTCCTCTAATTTAGGTGTCTACACAATTTTCCAACTCTCCCTAATCTCAATTCAATTTTATGATTCCTAAACTGAGATTTAAAAAATGAACAAATCACAATATTTAGTCTTAAGTGGCTTACATTATAGCATGTGATCAAACACTACATGTTTACATTTGATCATTTTCATGCTTCAAGAGTTTAGGCCAGCAGTTTTCTCTCATAGGTTTTGTGTGCTACATTCAGAATCTTTGCATAGATTTTATTAATACATTATAAAATTCAGATTTTTTTTAGATATAATTTTTTATTTATCATTACTGATAAACTTGTTTGTCATTACTGTATTTATGCAGCTTGAGGAAATCTGTGTTTTTTATAATATTGAGCTGTAATTATATAGTTTGTTAAGATAGAAGCCAAAGAAAGGCCAGTGTGCCATTTTCACAAATCATTTTTGAAACTAAAATGAAAATACCTTTTTTAAAGATAATATTTGCTGCAGCATATAATAGCCATATAAATAAAAATTCATTCATGAAAGCTGGAATATCACAGCTGAGTATACTTGTCATACCTAACATATTTGTTTTATTAAAATAAATTACTGTCTTTATTAGATTAGATTAGATTAGATTAGATTAGATTAGATTAGATTAGATTAGATAGTAAAATATCAGCCATTTTGCCATCTTAAATATTAATTTTTAAAAAATGTTTTACATTCTATAAAAGCATATACTATACATTAGTTAGTGATGATATTTTTTTCCTCTATTAAACAAGCTTTTAAGCGCAAAAATTTTCTCTAATGTAAATTCAAGTCAAGTTTCAGAGGACCTAAAACTGTCATGAAAACTTTTTAAAAAACATCAGTATGACCTGTCAAGGAACCACTATAAATGAGTTCCCATTAAAAACCTCCACCATGCATCACATACAACAAGCATTCCAACACAAATGACAATCAATATGACTGGGACCCTGAGTGATCAGTAACACCATGCTGTCCCTTGTTTTGAGGGCAGAAGTAAATAGAGTATTGATCTAGCCATTTGACTTGGGGTGCACTGTGGATCTGTGGCACTGAAAATAAACGTACCATCCAGTTCATCCACCCCACCTTCTGTAATGTTGTAGTGCAAGCATTATGCCATGTGTTCTTTTACTGAACCCAAGCCATACAACCTTCAACTGTACCAAAGGTACACACTTCTCCACAGTGCTTAGGAAACATTTTGAATTCCAATTCAAATTGAATTCAAATTCAAATGTGGAGTGGAAGTATAATTGGAAAAACCACTAAGGAAATTGGAAATGCTACTTTACTGCATTGAATTTGCAGATTCTGCTGACAAAATGCGTAGGATCTAAAAAGATCAGTTTTAAAGATTGAAAATGAAATTTCTTAACTGAATGTTACACCTTGATATCAGATCTTATTTTTATTTTATTTCAATAGGTGAGAGAGAGAATCCGAGAAGGAGAGATGACAGAAAACAAAAAGTCAGAATGTGTTTATTTCTTCTTTTTCTCTTTTTTAATTGAAACCAGGTTTAATGATGATACACATGCAATATCACTGTACAAGCGACACCACTGTAAGGAACACTCATCACTCTATGGTATACTCATTCAGATCAGAACATTCGTCTAGGTTTGGCCAGTTGTGAACATATTGAGAGTTGATATTTACAGATCACAGTGTATGATGGGTAAAAAAAAAAACTCTGGTGACAGAAGAAGTGAAATTCCAATGAGAGACATCAGTTATGGGAACTGCATGGGTCCATTAAATGGACACTGAATATGTCAAACATGTCAATATTGCTAGAGGTTCTTTGATTAGTTTGAGTAGATATGCTTAGTGTTCTGAATGATCACAAATGAAAATGACATCAGGTGTCAGTGAATTCATATGAACAACCCTATAAATCTCATAAAGAAACAGCAACAACAACAACAACAAAAAAAAGCGTGAGTTGTTACCGCACGTGATTGGCACATCAGTGCCTTTAATGTCAACACATTTTCAATGCACTCAAAAGTATTGCTTGTGTGATTTATCCATTTTTAAACAATAGTGCCAAGATCAGTCTCTGTGAACATTAAAAAATGGCAATGAAAGCAAAATGAAAAGGCCATACTACTGAAAAATAAAACTCCAGTTCAAAAAAATAAATAACACTTGGAAACAGCATAAAAAAGTCTGGCTTCAACTCTTTCCACACCAACTGGAAGTTCAGTCTACAAACGTAGAATAAATAAATATATATATATTCAGTTTCTTTGACAGTTAAGGGGGCGTTTAGTGAGGATATCTTCATCTCTTAGTCAAAAAATGGATTATAAACAGTAGGAAATATTTCTCCCAGAAACTCCACTTTATCTATTCAATACTGCCCATATCACAATGGTTACATCACAATAAAATACTGCAGATTATCAAAACTGTACAGAAAAAACTTACATTTTCCTCTAAAATACATTTTCAATGTTAGTGTGAGAAGAGACATGTGAAAAAAGAGATGGTCGTTCAACCCTGGAGTAACAGCCTAGTATCGTTTAGCGAAAAGTAACATCGTCCTCCAAGAGATCTGCATCATCTCACTGCTCGTGGTCATTGTGTCCCTCTGCCTATTAGCTTAGCTTCCTACCAGACCAACCGGTTAACTATACAGCCTAAGCTATAGTCAGTAGCTACTAAACAATATTACACAGGGAGTCTGAATGTACAGTCTAGAGAGAGAAGAACTGCACCGGACAATTACATCCCATAGATTTGTCCACTGAATGACTGACTAATGTCTAATAAAGACTCCCAGTAGAACAGTCTCAGTGTAAGCCAGCAATGCCACAGGAGGCTCTAAAATTTCCACTTCTTGTTTTTTTTTCTTTTTGTGTATTAATAGAAGCTTTTCAAGCTTTTTTTCCTCTAAACTACATACGGTTACTGGTGCCAGTGTCTTTTTAATCCACAAGTTACATATAGTTGAATATTGAGTATATTGGCTTGGGTAAGAGGGCTGGGTGGGGGGGGGTCAGCGGTGACGGTAGTGTCTCATTAGTGGAACGATGCAAGAGGGGGGGCCTGAGAGTTTGAGGAAAGGGTGTTGTAAGAGCTCTTGGGCCGTTGCACGTTGAGACGGCTCTCTCACCAACATCCGGTCCAAAAAAGCTCGAAGAACAGATGACACCTTGAAGACAAAAAAAAAAAAATCACATTTAATACTCAATTATAGCAATGCCACATTACATCACCAAATCATTAATCTTACCCAATGACAGGTGATGCAAACTCAGTGTTTCAGTTTTAGGAAACACCATTAAATTCAGCACAATGTGAGAGAGCAATGAACCAACTGTTTAACTTCATTTTTTTTAAGTCTATCAGTTATTTGTGTCCTGAAAGCACCAGATTAGAGTAAAGAGCTCTCAGCATCTTCACCTTGTGGGACTCTTTTAGACGAGGGGGCAGGTTGTCACGGATCCTCCTCATGGCCTGCAGGGGAGGCTCATTAAAGTAAGGAGGTTCTCCATCCACCATCTCAATCACCATGATCCCCAGAGACCACACATCCACCTAAACACACAAACCAAACAGGACAGTACTCTCAGAACGGGTGATTATAGAGAGAAACCCATGGCATGGTTTTGGTCATCTTGGTTTTGACCCAGAACTACTAAAATGAGCTGCTTTGTATTACTGCATCTTTCTTCCTTTCTTTTTTTTTTTTTTTTTTTGGTGACATTGTCCACTCTCCTCTCATGTCCCTTACCTCAGTTCCATATGGTAGTCTGGAAATGACCTCTGGCGCCATCCAATACGGAGTCCCCACCAAAGATTTCCTCTTTGGAACTTCTTTGGACACTTGGGCACAAAAGCCAAAATCAGAGAGTTTTATCTGTGAACACAGAGGAAAGATTGTAAGAGCAGGCAATAAAATGGAAAAAAAAAACAAGTCCATCACCTCCTGTCTATGTAGAAAATGTAGAGCGCATGAGGAGCTGCAGCAGGGTTTGAAGAGGGGTATTATAAAGGGTACTTTGAGATAATGGGATTTTGTGTAAGGTGAAACTTCAATCTAATTAGCTGTTAATCACCTTGTAATCTTTCATGTTGTTCCACCTAATTAGAAGGTAGAAGGTAAAATTTAATTACGTGGCAGTCTTGTAGCTGGAGATTAGATTTGATTACTCTTCTGCTCCTACTTGCAGAAAACACTAAAATACCCTCTTTAGTGACTGAAAGTTTCCGTCATTATTGGACACCATATGAATGGAAATGCACATGTACAAACGCGTGCGCGCGCACACAAAATATGATGTCCTTACCCTGCCATCGCTGGTTAAAAGGATGGAGTCACTCTTGATGTCTCGGTGAATGACGCCTTGTGTGTGGAGGTAGGACAAAGCTCTCAGTACAGACAAACACACAGTAGCTATCTGTTCCTCATTCATCCTACAGATTAATGACAACAAACAGCAAGCCATAGCATTAAAATCATGAGCAATATTCAACAGGACCAGTCTCATAAAAAGAGTGGAGTCATCGTCTTATTTAATTAACTAGACTGCTGAGTCTGTCCATGCAACATCATTTAGAGTGCATTTACATTACTATGTACACACACACACACACACACACACACACACAAAATCATTACAGTCATTATAGGATCAATTCACAAACATTTCATAAACACGGTACATTTAACATATCACAAATTATCCAAAAAGACATTTACATTTCAAGGTCATTGTTTATGAATCACAACACTGGTGCAGTGTTTTCTGAAGACACAGCATTAATGATCAACTTGCGGAGTATTAAAGTTTTATGACTAGCTGATAAGGTCTGTATGATACAGATACAGATTCAATCTTTTCTGCTGTCAAATATTCACTGAATTACTGCGCACACTCAGGCACACACACACACACACACACACGTGCGTCATTAAGGGTGCTTCTCTAACAGAGGTAGAACAATAGAAGTAGAATGCCTCAGCGAGCATACTCAGCCAGAAGCAGAAATATTCTGTTTCACTGCACACACACGCACAGACACACACACTTACACACAAACACACACACACACACACTTACACACAAACACACACACACACACACACACACACATACACACACTTATACACACACACACACTCACACACACACACACAGTTACTGACAGTGAACATGAGTGCCAGCTGTCCAGGGCTGTTCTCCAGAACTCCCTGTCCTGCTCATGATCTCCCCTGCTTAGACCGCAGGCGCTTTGTCTCACTAGAGAAAAACTCATTTGTCTGCCATTTGCCTTTATACTTGGCAGTTTTAGGGGCTCTCCCTTCTCAAAAGCGAAGAATTGCACTCAATACTTTTACAAAGAAAATCATTTTGTGATGACTAGAGGCAAATCTGTTTTAAATGTATATGTGATTATCTGCATTGTGGTACTGCATTGCTTTACTGAACTGGATAAAGATACCAAGAAAGACATAGATAAGAGAGTGAGAAACAGCAGAGAAAGAGAGAGAGAGAAAGCATACATGCACCAGTGCAGGCTTGACGCTCCTGTGTCACAAGTTCAGTTAAAATGCGCTTATAATTGAATTGTCAGTTCTGTGTGGACACTCTACACTCAGACACCCAGTTTGGCTCCGCTCTCCTCCTTATTGGTAGGAGTTCAATGGGGAGTTTCAGAGGGCACCCCTCAAAGCAGAAAGAAAAACACCACAATATACAGTGAAGGAGGGAGAGAGAGAGAGAGAGAGAGAGAGAGAGAGAGAGAGGGAGAGAGCTAATCCTGCTGATAGACAGGAGCCCAGTTTTTCATTAATGTTTTACAGTTTTCAGTTTTGAAGATCGCTTACTGAACACAGTGAAACCACTCAGCACAAACATTCATTTGGAAAAAGGGTCCTTATGGTTGGAAGTACAAACAATACATAAAAAAAATGATTTGACACTGGTGTATATTACACCTCTAATGTAGCTACTACAACCTCTGAAGGCCTTGTTTTGTTCTACAGAAATTAAACGCTGAACTATTGTTGTGAAATTATAGAGAAGAGTGGAATATAATAAGAGTTACCACAAAGAGACAGGGATATGTTTTTTCATGTTCAGCACTCATAGAGCTCTGAGTGAGTCATGTTCTTCAGATCCAGCAGGATCCTACCCATGATCCTCCAATACAATAATACAACAACACATCAGAATACAAAGGTCCGACTGCCCTCAGTCTGTAACTGTCTGGTAGAGCAACCCTCCATTCAGACTCTCAGCACATATAAACATCACAGAAAACCTTAACATTCTCTCTTTGTCAAGCGCTTCATTATCATTTTACACAGACGAGAACTCGCCAAAATAAACTGAATTCTTGAAGGAAAAGAAAGGAGAGGTGGGGGGAAAAAAAAGGCTGAAGAGAACGGAGAGTTTAACATCCCCTAATAACAAGTCTTGTTCTGACCGCACGACTTCACACTAACAAAGGCACCCATCTCTGTGAAAGCATGCAATTAGAATCCAACACCGTGCCACTGAAAACTGATGCGTAACACCAATGACTATAATTATGGATACGGTTACAGTGGACTGGAATGAACAGGCTGTTGTTTTAAAAACCAAACTCAGCAAAAGAGGTAGAAAGTTTGACAAGAACGAAATACAAAAAAAAAAATACAACATTATTGTTTCAAATAAATAGTGGATACATTTTCTATGAACTTTTGCTAAACTTTTTTTTGTGGTTTCCGTCATAAATTCTGCCAAGCACAGTCAAGAAATTTTAACGCAGAAATCAAAATATCCTTTCAAATAACAATTTCTTTCTGATAGGTTAAGAAATTTGTTTTGAAAGACTTTTAAAAATTGCTTACATTTCACAGTTCACACTAATTTGAAACTGCATAGATAATCATTGTCTTCATGTTCTGTGGATCCCCAATATTACCAGCATTATTCCTGAAGAGACCCCATTGGTCTATACCTTACCTGGTATGAGTGACAATGTCTGTCAGGGCTCCACCCTCCAGGAACTCCATGACAACCCACAGTTCATCTCCAACCAAGTAACTGTTGTACATATCCACCACATTCTCATGGTGATAGTCCCTCATAATGACAACCTAATAGAACATACAGATCAAAAGACAAACTATTAAAGATCAAAACATAGAGAAACATACAAAAACATACAGATGCGACCACTCACACTCCTAAACATGTGGAAAACAGACAAATGACTTGTACTTCAATATATACCAGACATTAACAAAGTGTTTATAGACTTTAACATGCAATGACCTGTCAAATTCCCTATAGGCCACAACAAACAGACAAGATAAATACAAAAAAATTATGGCATAACCTTCCAAATATGAATATTTATCTCCTATGGCAATTTTAGTTGCATCTCTAAAAAGTAAATATCTGTAATATGTGAACCCTCTGAAAAACCTGGAGATGGAGATAACATTTGAGGCAAAATTTTACTGTGAAACAAAATTAATATGAAACATAAATCCAGAAAATTCAATAAAGACCTGCTATCATTCTATTTCTGACATAAGCAGAATAAGATTAGTCACAGAAATAATCAGGGCTAAAACCACAGCACCACAGGATTTATATAAACAACTGCTTTTTCTCTCTCCTCCTTTTTTTTTTCCCCTATGCAAATATATTTTGTTATTTATGGCTGAAAATTATTGGTTTGTATTACCTAGGGTCTACATTCTTTTGGGATTGTTGACAGCAAAACTAGCGCATTTTATACAAAATACTAAAAATGACCACAGTGAATATTACTTAGTGACTAAACATCTCCAGTTTTAGTATATGCTTATCTTTCACTCAGCTGATTAGTGTTAATAACAGAGCTCTATCTTCACAGTAGGTAGATTCTTACAAACTGCTGACCACATAAATTTAACATTCAAGGCACATTTGAAAAGTGTTGCATAAAAAACAAAAACAACCTCAACAAAAAGTTAAATGTTTAATAGGATGAGAAGAGAAGGCCCAGAATGTTCTATAAGCATTACATGCAAACACTTCAATTTCATGTTTTAACCAGACTTCCTTTGGATATTCCTGGCACAACATCCTAAAGACATTTTGAGAACACTGACAATGTATGGGGAGTGTTCCCTGCTATCTGACTGAAATTACAGCAGTTATCTGCTTTTTGACCAAATGGAACATTGCCGCTTGCCCAGTCTCACCTCGTTGAAGAGAAGCTCTCGTCTCTGTTGCTTCCTCAGGTCCATCTTTTTCACTGCGACCTGTTTGCCGCTGTGTTTTTCCGTGGCGATGCATACTATGCCTGTGGAACCTTCTCCTATCTTAATAAAGTTATCCAGGTATTCCCGTGGATCCCCCGGATTCACCACGAGCTGCAGCGCTGCGCGAAACTGCTCGTGGGATACCCGTGAGGGTGGCTGTTCAGAGGAAGAGCCCCAGCTTGGGGGAGGGTAGGCCCCAGGAGGGATGTATGGGGAAGAGGGTTGTGAGTGTGCCCCCTGTGGGGTGTAGGGTGGGCTGGGCTGAGAGGGGGGATGGTGGTAAGGAGAAGATTTGTAGTGGAAGGTTGGTGGATACTGAAAGCTGGGAGGGTAACTGGGTTTAGGATGATGACTCTGAGGTAGTTTAAAGGGACCTCGGGGATACGTTTCTACCCCTGGTACCTGCGGGCTCCCATCCCGTGACAACCTGTCGTAGTCTCCCTGTATCAGACACACACCACACACACACACACAACACAACAAGCGTATTAAAGCCAAATTTATCTTTCCTTTAGTAAGGTGAACCCAGCACATCACCAAACAACAAACAGTTTCATCAAACATACTTAAGCCAGAAGACAGGAATGATACCTACTCATTAGTATCCGGAAATGACTTTTCTAGGACCCAATTTATCACAGAGTGAATGTTTGCCAGAGAAAGACTACTCTCTGTGCAAAGTGAGGCACACTCGACAAAAACAGTGCCTGAAATGCTGGCTCCAGTGGATGTTTGTACGACGAAGAAAAAAAAATTTAGGTAAGGTAAGTTAGGTATTGATTTCATGGTTTTACACTCATTAAAGTCAGACCCTGTGAGGACTTGGTTCAAGTAAGGTACTTGATGTATTTACTGAGGTTAATGAAAACTGTATCCTTTACGCCACAAGGATGAGAGTAAAATAGTATTGTACTGGAATTCATTGCAGATACACTAAGACTCAGCAACACACACACACACACACATACACACACACACACACACACACACACACACACCAAACAGAGGAAGGCCACTTCATGATGACTCAGCTGAATCAGTTGATGTTGAACTGATGAATAAATGGGAAAATTACAACTGATGTTACAGTGACCCTAATCTCTCTCTCTCTCTCTCTCTCTCTCTCTCTCTCTCTCTCTCAGACCATTTCAGAGATAAGCATTTTTCCTGTCTTAATACTCTTTGAGGGAAAGAGGACTAAGAAGTAAGCACTTATTTTTCCCAAAACCTGGCAGTGATTACAAATACCTTTATGTATTTAGATTTCAACCTCATTTCAACCCCAATCCAATCTTCTTTGCAAATAAATGTCATAGTAGATCACTACTACATAATCTGAAAAATAAATAAATAAATAAATAAATAAATAAATAAAAGGAAACCAGTACAAAGTAAAAATATAAATTAGGGATAAAACTCAATCATCTGGGGCAACTGATTTGTCAGTTTCCAAGTCAGCCATAATATATGGCATACAGTAAGACAGCAAATATTCATATTTTTATGCATCCACGTAATTGAACAGGGCTTTAGTACACCCACCATAAGAAATCTCTAATGGTTTACCGAAAATGGCTATGTGAAAAATATGTTTGGTTTGTTTGAGCCAATCCGTTTTTTCACATCACATCCTACAGAGACTGAGCATGAACAACAGCAGTGTATCCGACCAACATCGCTAACCCAGCCCACAAGTCAACGCGATGGCAACGAGTCGACCGTCCCCAGTGTCAGAGATGGGTGGTAAATTAAATTACTCCCACCACGCCCACCGAACACAAATTCCTAATGACAAGACACGCGGATACTTTCCTAAACACTGTTATGACGAGAGGACCAGGGGAGGACTGTTTCGGGAAGAGGCAATGGTATGTCGGTGCCGCGGCGGGTAATTACGCCCGTGGACTCGTTTAATCAATCATCTTCGGTGGAGGTTCTTGCGGGACGGTGGAGTCCCGGGACCCTGTTCGCGCTCCACAAGCTATCGGTTGCCAGCACCGCTGGCTGGCTGTCAGCCAGGGGTCTCCTGATCCATGTTCGTTAAACGCACATTAATCTGAATTTGGCAGTGTAATCAACAACACAAGTGGAGTGTGAAATTGAATTCTGAGGTGGAACATCGTGAGGCCGTTTTTATGCAAAGGCTGCAGAAAAAGAAAGTGCCGCAACATCAATTTGTCACAATGAACCACGGTACTTACTCACCGACCGCGCGCACGCTTGTGTGTTCAAGTCCCCGAGCTGTCCAGTTTTATACCCAGCAGCCCACAACAAGAGAAAAAACCACTAAAACGCTTAATGTGGTAAAAGGGGGTGATCAGAGCTGAAAGAGCGGAGAGAGGGGGGTTCACTGTGAGTTCCGAGAGCCAAGATAAATTGGAAATGCCTGTGATTCCATTTCACATAAGTCTTATTCTCCAGCTAGCTGATGAATTTAGATTATGATGGATGTGTTGCATTATAATTGACATTATATTATATTAATTTTCAATCTAAATCAGAGCAAGACATGTAATAACATACATAACAAAACATGATAACATTGCTGCTCATTCATTTATTCTTGTAGTAGTCCTTTAGTGTACATTTTGTACACTAAAATTTTATTTGATTAGATTACCAGTCAGTATATTAGGCCTACATCTATTTTAACCTCAGTTATTTACTGAAGTATGATGAGTGCAGTTTTTACAAAGAGAAGTCAAGAAATTTGGCTCACACTTGTTTTTATAGAAACAAAAAGCATTGTTAATAGAGTGGGACCAGAAACGTGTCAGAATTTGTTTATTTATAAAAAAGCAAATTTAAATATCTTGACGACCTAATATTTTTGGTAAATAGTAAATTACTTGGGTGAGGAGAGGTTCAGCCAAGGTTTTTTATTGAATACAAGGTGGATTAGTAAGCAGTTTGGATATGAGTTTTAAAATATCCAAATAAAGAAGGCCTACTAAAATGTTCTTTCATGTCAATATGTGGAAATCTCTGCATTGTCTTGAGAACATACGACACAAAAAAGCAAAATCAAAACGGTCATGGTGAACATTATTTTGTATTGCATTACACTGTTACATCCTCAGTTCAAAGCTCAGAGGCTGAGTATAATGGCAAGAAACTCCCGTGTGCCCTTTCTCCTGCTCCCAGCTCAACTGTTGTTATCAACGAGATTGCCAGTGTTCCGTTAATTGATTTCCGCACTGCTCTCGTAAAAGTAATTTTGTGTCTTCGGCAGCCTAGGCTCCTGCTCGAGGTGGAGTAGATTAAGTAGTGACATGAGATCTATCACGGAGCTCGAGCCGCTTCGCGCCGGAGCACTCCGACCTGAGGAGCGATGCGAGCTGAGAGATAATGCGGTATCTATTTTCCCTTTGATTGGAGGTGAGGGGCACAGGAGACCTGGAGGGGGGGGGCAGGGGGGCTAGCGGCCGGTGCACCTCCAGGATGTGCTTTGCGACGTCTAAAAGATTCATTTGCAGGGAGCACTGGATTAGCTAGGAGGACATCCTGCCCTCGGTAACAATCAGGCACGGAGCGTAGTGGGATTACAACGACTTTTCTTTCAATTAAAAAGGAGAGGATTGATGGAATTACACAGCATTACACCTGCATGTATCAAGAGAATTTCAAAAACTGTAAGACAATAAGGTGTTATCTCTGTTCTGAATGTAGTGTATAAGAGAATAAATGATGGGCATCAAATAATTAAGAAAGATATGTGAGGAAACAGCTTTAAATTCAAAACATTGAGGGAATTCAACTTAGGTAGTCTTTAGATGGTGGCCCTGCTGGAGTAATACCATTTTAGCCAGCCAAAAGCTCAGTGAAATTTTGATCATAGCGTTACCAAATGTGACATATTATTACCAAAACACTCCTTTCACTCTTGTAGATCTGAAAATGCAAACCCCTTTGGTAATCAATAGAGAGCAAAGTAAATTTTAAGACAATATAGACCAGTGTGTTTTAAATGACTAGAATTTACCTTGCCAATGACCTGCGAGGCCGATGCAGTCTCCGACAGGCGGGGGTAGGTATAAGAACTGAAGGGGTGGCCCTGTGGTGAGGCCTTAAATGCACTAATGCTATAGGGGAGGCTGGGCTCCTGAAGGCCAGAGCCAGACCTGGAGCGCTGGCGTATGGCTGGCTGGGGGCTGGTCTGGGTGATATATGAGGATTTGGGCCTCTTATCGTACTCGTCTCTCAGTGGTGGACCATAGACCCCGTAGTCTCCATCAGGGTAGTTGATCTGCTCACTGTGGAGGGAGGCGCGTGACGGCGTCCCAAGTGGCTGATCGCGGTAGTCCTGACTGGATCCACCCAGAGAGGCACGGTAATAGTCCCTGCCCCCAGTCGCCATCTCGTCCGATGACAACCGCACTTTGCTCTCCAGGTAGGTGTGGTAGTCCGGGGGCATCTTGGCATAATCAGATGATTTCTGTGGCATGGCGTCTGGGTAGAATGGGCTTCGGATGGAGTGCCCATTCTGTTTGACAGAGAAACGGTAGTGCCGGCCTATTGCCCACTCACTATCATAGCCGCCCTTGTCCCGGTAGGGTTCCTGAGAAAAGTCTTTGCTGCTGTCCAGGTCACAGGAGTAGCGGGCGTAATAGTGGCTAAAGCCGTTCTCCTCGGGCCCTGTGGTGCTGGGATTAGCTATATTCGCTGAAGGCTGCTTGCTGGCGCTGGTCTGGTGGGCTCCTGGTGGGCTCTCCTTACGGAGAGAGTTGGAGCGTGTAACAGAAATGCTGTCAAACTCCTCCAGCAGGCCATTGATGGAGGCGTCTTTGGGTGGCCTGCTCCCGCGGACAATGGTCTACAAACAGGACAAACACAAAACGTGAATGACTGGACACCTCAACTCTATGGACTCAGGATTCGGTGACATGGTGAAACAGAGCAGCGTGCAAAGACAGGTATAAATGCACCTTTTGTATGCAATGATGGATTTCACCACAACAAGCTGAGTTTGGCCTGTTGCTGTCCTTAGTCATGACAAAGCCAGTATGTTTGGTGGAAACTGAGAGACTTCTTGAAATGGAATAGGAATGAAGAGAACACTACATGCTAAATGGTGGTATATTTTGGTTTTATTCTTTCTTTTTTTCTTTTAGCCTAAAAGAGTGAGTGGGTGCCTGGTCAGATCACATGATTAATCCTAATGTTTGGCACATGGTACATCCAGAGCAGAACAGCCTTTAAAAACCACCGAAACAAATAAAAGCATCGCTTATCCCATCCCACTGCTGGCTAAGAGCATTTCACAGCTTTAGCATGACTCACTCTCCTCTCTTTTACTCTCAAAACAGCCCAGTGTGAAGGAATACTGACAAAAAAAAAAATTTCATCCTTAGAGAAGAGAAAAGTGTTGAAGAGTACAGGTGATTACATACTCTGGGGCATAAATAGGCAGACAAAAAAACCTTTCCACTCTGCAACCCACAATGGGTTACAAAAAAAGACGCGAAAATGTATGAGTTCAGCTGATTACAAGGAGCTTTAAATGAAAAAAAAATCATGTAGAATCACATTACAATTAATAAGACACTGAGATGTATTCATCTTTCGATTATTTTGAATATTAATAAGTTGTTTTGTAAACGGCTTGAAAGATTTTTTTTAATTTTTTTTTTTATTATTTTGGTTGTTTGCATTTGAATCACTGTAATATTGAACTACCTCACAACAAATATATAACAAAACTGAACAGAGATAGTGCCAAAAGTCTGAGGTCACACTCTAGCTTTACCAGCTGGTTGCCATAGTGAAAGAGTAAGCCACAAAAGTCACTAAGCATTAAGTTTTTACCAAAAGGGTCAAAACACAGGTCATTCAGTTGTTAGCAAAGGGAAAACAAATTATGAAGCTGTCCAATGAGCACACAGTAGTAAACTTGTACAGAATGTCACACTTTTGGTTGTGTAACCACACCAAAGCTGGGCAATGTGCCCTTCATGTCTAAGGCAGCAAATGAAAGGTGCGAATTTCAGCTTCCATTAATCTCTTGATAGAAAGATTTAGTGGTGCCAAAACAATATCTAATACCTTAAAATTGTTGGCTATTTCATATATTGTAATAAAAACAGAAGCTTTCTAATTGAAACTGAGAGACCTTTAAATGTCTTTTGGCTGCTGCGATTGATGTGCACTCGCCGTTTTATGTGAGACATGAGGTGAAGCAGTTTATAAATCTCCCAGCAGAACCAGTCACCTCATCGCAATCCCATTATGGCTGGACCAATCCATCTCTTTAATACCCCTGTCAGAGGCTCTGTGAAGAAAACCCTCTTAAAAAGAACCTAGGCGTCGATATGTTTTACAGGTCTTCACCGTAGACCCAGAGATTGACACTCATCTGTTACTGACAGAAAAATTACAAATATCATTCGCTTTATTCTGCAAGTTGCTTAAACCATAACATAAAGAACACTGCACTGTTCATAGCCTGCATTAGCACAATCAATGCTCATACTGCTGTTATCACTAGTAGACCTGTTCCTATTACTCCCATACTACTACTGAGTCTACAGTTACTACTATCACAACCATTACTACTAATATCACCACAATTACAAACACTTTCACTGCTATTGCCACTGGCATTTTTAATACAGTCAACTTTAATACAGCTGTGATACTCTTACTGCCTTGCCCCCCCCCCCTTTTTTTTTTTTTCTACTGTAACTGATACCAGTGCCATCACTATTAGCTCTAATGCTGTGACTACAATAACTGCTTCATTACCACAGCTGCTTTAGTGACAACAGATACTCTTACTGTAATCATTACTATATTATGTACTGTTCGTAAGGACAATGTTTCAAACCTTAACTCTTACTGATACTTCCCCAGTAAGACCTTATGGCACTTATCCATCATGTTGTCAGGTAATATAAATATTGTTTCACACAAAATCCATAGTCTGCATTATGCAGAACAGTAGATAAAAAAAAAGTCAGATGTGAGGTGATGATTTTTCAATTTCAGCCCAATCATTCAATAATATAAAAAATTAACTGACAGGTCAAAAAAAGATGAACATGCTCACTCAGTTCCTGTGTAATTCAATGGGACTAGAGCAGAGAGAGAAAGAGTGTTCATTACAAGAGAAAAAAAATTAAAAGGATTTGGAGTTAAAATCAATAAGCCCAGAGAGAGAGAGAGAGAGAGAGAGAGAGAGAGAGAAAAGGAGAGAGTGAGTATCAGAGAGAGCGAGGTGGAAGCTAGGTGTGGAAGACAAGGTTAATTGTGTGCCAAATCACTGTCAAACTCCAGAATCAAAGTCGACCCTGGAAATCTTCCCATTCATTTGTATTAGAGGCAGTTTTAGAGCATGAGTATATTTCATTTTCTCTCTCTCTCTCGCTCTTTCTCTCTCTCTCTCTCCCTACTGTCCTCACTGTTTTCTGTCTATGGTCCTGAGTGTGTAGCGGCGGTTGCCTGGTGACAGCAGCCATATTTCACAGGCTCTGTGTTTCTGGCCTGTCCTGAGGTGATAAGCTGTAATAGATCCGCTCTCTCTGACACTCTCACTGTTGCTTCAAGGTAAGGGAGCAGCAGAGGAGTGGATGAAAAAGTAGTCTCATTGAAAGATAAGCAGGAGATTAACCTTGGTCATAATGAGGCAGGGTTGAGGTAGGAGAGGGTGTAATTAATGATATTGCCCTTGGCACAATTCTAGAACACTGCCTTAAAAAAGAAGAAGAAGAAACACCGGACTGAATCGCAAGGTATGATTATTTACATTTCTAAGCCCTGTAGACAACATCAACATCTCTTTAAACTGAGAGTCCATCAAACAAAATATAAGAGCTTTTGTGCGAGAAATAAAATAAATTCATATCAGGCTTTCTGCAGCTTTAGAACTACACAGTCAATACAAATGCTAACAGCTGAAATTAATATGAATTACCAGGATCCATCTGAACACTTCTGACAAATGCGATTATCATAGAACACCTTTTATCACTGTGGACATAATTTCACGGGCATACAGATTCAGGCAACAGCAAAATAAACGAGTCAAACAACGATATATTGAGGAAGTTTAATACAGTAACTTTTTACAGCCTCTTATTAAGGCTATTAACTGTGAGGAAAGTGGGTTTGTTGGCAGCAGAAAAGAAGCTGTTCACAAATATAAGTGAATATATTCATGAGTTTATCTGTCACAGTGATGCATCAGAGATTATAGCACAGAAGGGTTTAGATTCACCGTTAAAAAGGCATTGAGTTGTATTTAACAGCTCCATAATGGTAAGCCTATGTTAATTTCACATATGCATGATACAATGCAATGCTATGTCACAAATCTCGAACATGCCTGTCTTCATTCAGAAATAATCCAATTATTTCAGTTTTTACTATGTTAAGTTCTGTGAAAACTGGAAAGGTAAGATGGTGGGATTCATCCCGTTACGTCAGCCTCCGCTCTCCTCTTACATTCAAATGCAGAGTATTGTCATCTGGCTCCATCTACTGGACATATTTACACATTACATGTTAATGCACACAAAATAAAAAGACCAATCTGCAAGTAGCTTAGGGGAGGAAGAAAAGATAGAATATTTCTCTTCTATTTCTTTTTCTGGGCGATGAGGGGTGTGTTTTTAAATATTATGCGATAACCCCAACAGGCAACAAAATGTGTGCCTATACATACAATATATCCACAATGTAATGGTGTAAACAAGATACGAATATTCATGAACAACTATAGTGTTGGGGCAAGTGCTTAAAGAGCGTTGTTATACAAGTTTTTACATTACAAGTTTTACATTTACTTTCTCTAAACACAAACCTGTCCAAATATGGGACAAAGACACCAGATGCATTTCTTCCATTCTTCGCAAGTTCAAGTGTGCATTATTATGTGTAATGAGCATTAATGTTCACACTGAATAGTTAAAAGCAATTTTCAAATGGCAGACCTCACATAAATATCAGCTTTTAGAAATGTATGTCATGCCACTGAAACTGAGTAACGGAGTTGTGAACTCAGTTTGTTGATCATTTTTTAGTTTTTTTTTTTCTTTACTTTTTAATGAACTATTCTCTTAAGTAAATCTCTATCTCTCACCATGGGCTTCAATTTGCAAACACTGTTCCTCTTTCCAAATGAAATTTCTTCACAATTTAATAGTTTCGCATAATTTTCTGCAGCTAACATACCTGCAATTTTGACCACAATCTCTTAAAATTTGCTGATCTCCTGTGCAGCTTCAGAAAGATTTTACACAATTTTTTTACTGAAAGAAACAGGAAATAATATGCAGAGTTATTCTAAACTGCAATTTTTATTAGTCCTAAGGGTAGAACGACACTAAACTAAACTAATCTAAACTGAACAAGTAAACTACTAAATAATATACTGTTATGAACTGAAAATAGGTAATAATTTGGTAATAGTAAAAAACTATGGCGTCAGTTATTTGCAGGGTAATAAATACATTTCTCTAACACAGTCAGTCCACCTACAACTGTCTTTGATAACAGTACTTAAAAAATGTGCTAAAACCCCAAAAGGGCCGACGAGGGAAGAGAGAGAGAACAATACTGTGCTTTGACGAGCTGCATCTACAGTGGTTTATTTATGTTTCTTTAGGAATTTATACATTGTGCTTCACTTCTTGACATCTCTGATGTAAGGTTTTCAGTAGAAGTTAAACCACTTTTTTCTGCTTAAAAGGGGTTCATTGGGGTTTCTTGTTAGCCTGTTCAAAGATTTAGATCTGGGTAAAACGGTCAAATTATGGGGAAATATCTGTTTCAATGACTCTTAAAGCAGCCCCAAGGGATTTCCAACAGTACTGGGCAAATGAAATCAAGTTATTTCTTGGAATGATGGGCCAGTGCAATCATAAAATCAAATTAAATTTCATAGAGGCTTAGAACCTTCAGTGCGTGTTACATTTCTCTGTAAATCCCAATAAATCATTTCTGACAAGTATGTCCTTTGTAATAATTATAATAACATTTCTTTTGGAAAGTGAATTACAGAGGGCAAAAAGAATGCAAATTCAATTTTTCATGGCCACGCAGAGAAGACTAGAGACAGGGCGCAAACTAATGATGAAGTCACTGATTTAAATTGACCAAAAAAAAAAAAAGATAGTTACTATCGCCCAGCTTTCACTCTTTTGGCGGGAAAAAAGAGTAAAAAGTCAACATTTTTAGATGAGAATGTGTTGAAGAGAGCAGTGCACGACAGAAAAGTGATTTTCAAACCTTTTTAAGCCTTAGAGCCGTTCAAACGGCTGTATTAGCCTGCACAATGCACCAATACAGAACGACGTGCCAGTGAAATCATACTAACAAGAAGTATTATCAGATCATGAAATGATATTCGTGATATTATCATCTCATCATTTCAGTAGCTTTCAGTCAGCAGACAGTGAACAACAGATGAGAGAGTGGGCCTGCATTTTGGAGAAATCAACATTGACAACGGATGTTTCCCATGCCTGTCCTTGAATTTCACAAGTGAAAAGATTTCTTTAATAGTAAACATACTTTAAATTATCCCTGTCTGACTTTAGGGCATTGCATCTTATGTTTTCTCCATTACACTTCAATCAAAGTTTAAATTCAATAACCCTCACAGTGTGTTATAACTTAAAATGGCCACAAGTTGGCACCACATCTTCCTAAAAACAGTTAAGTTCACATGAAGTCCACTCTGCACACTCTTATTTGAGAGTTTACAGGTTATTGTTATTTTTTATTACTTTCAACATTTTAGAATGCTTTAATTGACTTTTCTCGGTAAGATATTTATAACCCAACTTTGCATCTATATCACTCCCATTATCTCTTTGTGCCAAAATATCTAAACAGATGACAAATACAGCAGCAGCTGACACAGCAATGACACCACAGGACTGACCAGGCCTCCAACCAGGCCTCAGATAAACACCATCAGGACAGTGTTTATCAACTTAAAAAGAATTCTATAAACTTAAAAAAACTCAAAGTCCTAAGGAGGAGAGACTTACTATAGCACCGCTTTTGATTAACTCACCAAATTACACAGGCATTTCATTACTATTGTTTGAATCTTTCCACAAAATATAAATAGCATTGTGATATCTGTTGCCAGTTTATTCCTTCTTAGTGCGTTCTAAATTGATTAAAATTGTTCATTTCAAACCAGAGTACCTTGTTTGTCCTCTCCTCTCAAGAACGGTTTGATTCTGAGTCTAATAATGCCATTATTCTCTATTAAGAAATCTAGCCTGCATTATCTGTGATCTCAAATCTAACCTGTATTATGTAATTCTGAGAGAGAGAGAGAGAGAGAGAGAGAGAGAGAGAGAGACAAAGAGAGAAAGAGAGAGAGAGAGAGAGAGAGAGAGAGAGGGACTAAATAACAGTTCTCCTTTTCAAACACTTGAGGTTGCTCATGTAACACAGGAAAGCTCAGAGAAGTGTCCATGAATCATCTATGAAATGCTGTGGTCTGGCCTATCTCTGTTTAGCCTGTGTCCTGTCTCTAAAGATACATCACATTACAGTCGCTCCAGCACTGCGTACAACACCAGCACCACAAACAGAATACCTCACAAGGCGTAAGAATACATGTTTACACAGAACACACCACACCATAGGAGTCAAAAGACAAGCAGGTCATACTGAGAATGTGTTATACAGCGGCCACATTTATCAAACCACGCATTATTAGAAATTTCATTTTTTCCATTTATGGTTCTCTGACAAAAGAGCAAAGGTCAAAACCATGTCATTTTAAGTGATTTCAGAGTGACCTGTTGTGTGAAATAAAATGATGTCTTGCTTCTGTGGAGATATTAAAGGGGTTTACAAAAGCCAACTCTCCAAATCTCTGAGAATGTGAGACGCTGTGCAGAGGCAAATGATTTAAAGAGTGTCTCGTGAACAAGCTGAACATAGAAAAAAATGTGCCTGAAAGGAAGGAGAGAGGTTTAAATCAATTCCTCTCTTTCTTTGGCAGTGCTAAGAGCCCAGATATAAAAGAAGCACCATGTTTGTCCTTGAAAAGACATAAGCCTACACAAACCAGTGAAAAAATCTCAAGTGGTTGTCCTCCTGTATTGACTCAAATAGTGTGTGTATGTGTGTGTGTGCGTATGTGTGTTTGTGTGTGTGCGTGTGTGTGTGTGAGAGAGAGAGAGAGAGAGAGAGAGAGAAGCAGACATGGACAGAGTAATGGTGTGAGTGGACAAATAAGCAAAGTACTTTGGCAAATTCTAAATTCTTCAGACTGCAAAGTAAGACGACTTGGTCCTCGGGTGACAGACAAATAGTCAAAGAAGACAATATGTTTAGGTAGCACAACATGTTTAGATAAAAATAATCTCTTGTCTTTTTCTTTTCATGACTTTGCTGGAACCTGAGACTGCTGAGTGGTATCTGTTGGTAGGAAAACCTCTAGATGCTATAAATGACTGGGACAGGCATGCCACAGAAATGTGTCACCCTTTTAAGTCAACCCGTCCTGATCACATTATCATATGGCCCTAGAGGACAGGAGACACCTAGACCAAATTTGCATCTGAAATATAATCTATCCAATCTCAACAGCTCTGAAGTCACACACACATGCTTCCACCAAAATAACCCTTGCCATGTGTCCATGACACAAACACATGTCCAATACAAGACTAAATACCCCTCTTCTTCTTCTTCCTCTTCTTCTTCTTCTATTTATTATTATTATTTTTTTATTATTATTATTATTATTATTATTGACTCTCAGAGGAGTCATAAAGAGGTGGTCAGATAACCTGCTACAAACAAACGTTAAGTTCCACAAGAGGTTAATAGACAGTAGATAAGCTGTTCTGAGATGGTTAAGACCAGTCTGACACAAAAATGTACATGTTTACATCAAAACAACTGCAGAGGTGCATCAGATTACCAAATACACAGCACATGTAATCATTACATTACTACACTATTCAAGTTTTCCCCATTTATAGAATATAAATCTTTGTGTCACATGAATTTCAGTAGAGTCACAGATCACACAGTGCAATCTCTTATATGATAAATGGTTGTCTTGTTGCCAGGAAAATGTGCTGTATGCCACACCTGTATGCATTTGTGGATCTTCTCCGTCTGACTGCATCTGAAACTGGGAGAACCGGGAGGTCTGATTTCTTTCTCTCCATCTTCTTGTCCATGGCAGAGAGTCATCTGCCTCTCTCTCATTCTTTCTCCCGTGTTTTTTATTGCTCGTGAATGTCCATCCTGTCTTCTAGTAACATGACTTAGCCTGTTCAAAGGCTCACAGTGAAGGGTGGACATTGAGTGTTTGCTATCGGGTTTCTCTTGCTCCTCAGTGGGCTGGGCCCAGGACCAGACTATTACTGACCCAGTCTGCATCTCACCAGTCTGATTCAAATTTCCCAGACATACTCCAATGAATGCATTCCTTGCCTCCCTCTCAGTATCTGTCTACAGACAGATCTACTACTTTGTCACTGTACTCACTGTCCAGATCAGAAAAATCTCACGTAAAGCAGTGTCAGATTAATACCTGGTCAATCCAACAATGAAATATATTTCTGTTCACTATTATAACATCTAACGGTATTGCTGTGCTAGTAATATTACTTTATCTAGTCTAGTGCACAAAACTCTCAACCAGCATAAGTTATATTACGGGTTAAACACAGTGTCCTTATTGCAGAGGAATAATGTGGCACTTAATAAACACAGCAGTGACTCTCTCTCTCTGTTTGCATTATAGAAGCTGGCACCTTGAGAGTGTTTAACAGACCTACTACACGAAATCGGCATTAATGTAAGCTGCGCACTGTAGTCTCGTCACCGCATTTATCTCAGAGTGGTATAATCTTCCAGCGCTCTAGCCGCTTCAAGCCTCGAAACCAACAAACGCTGTAAATGCGCGCCGCTGCGAGAATCAATTGCAAAAACAATCCAATAAACCAAAGCTTTGTTTATATGTTGTTATAAATATAGTGGTGTTCTGAAACCTTTGTCCTGTAAATACACCGTGCACTGATAAAGACAGGCAGCGAGAACAGTCGAGATACAGTTTTTCTAGCGAGAAGACAACGAACCAAATGAGCACGCGACGACGGCGTCCCTTTCAATTCGTCCGGTTACCTCAGGTACGGTGCACGGAGCCGTCTGCCAGTCGGGGATACGCAAACATCACTCATGTGTCACCGCCTGTAGGCGGTAAGGATGTGATGGCTAGTGGAGAGTTACTAAAAATACACTCAGCTAAGTCTCAGTGACTCAGGCCATGTTCCTAGTAAGTATCAATCATCGACAAATACCAACAATTCTATACCTCCTGTGCAGAGATGTGCGCTGTCATAATTAAATGGACAAAATGCCGACAATCAAACTCCACAAACTAAAACAGGTCTATCTGTTTTTACCTTCTGCTGAGAAATGATAGCCTATGCGTGCAAAGAAATCATCTGCAGAGTCTTTTTTGGGTACCCATAGATCCTGTGCATATCTGCCCATACTTAGTCATTGGACTGATGTTACAGTTCCCTACTGACCTACTTTTCTTAAAAAAAGGTTTAAATTAACTTTTAACTCAAAGTATTGAATGGCTCTGAAACAAAAATGTATCAAATAGCTACTGGGAGATTCCATTTTCAGGCAGCTCCTGAGAGCACACATTTCAGTTTTCACAGAGCAAATGAAGGCATTAGAGTGTGAAAAATGAGATTTTAGTTTTGTGGTTACTATTTTTACTTTTCTCAATGGTATTTGCAGATCCCAGGTTATGAGTTTGACATTCTGATGCATGCAAATATATGAAGTATTCTGGAACACTTTACTCAAGATGGTCTTATGCAGTTCTTCAGTAAGCCTTCACAAAAGCACTTCAGTAAAACAGCACCTCATAAGAATGTATGCAATATATTGCAAGCTAATGTACCATCATATATGAAAGAACTTAATGATAGACTGAATAAGTCCTGCAACTTTACTCTTTAACTGGGCAAGGAAGTGTCATCTTGAGCTGAACTGCTTGAAGAGCAAAGGATCTCCTCTTAGAAAACAGTTGTGTCCAGGGATAGACTGAAAAACCTGGCCCTTAGAATCTAATGATAAACAGATCAGATGTATAGTGAACCGTAAGTTGCATTGTTTTTGAATCATACAGACTTCTGTGAAGGACTGCATAAGACTTCACGTTATAAAGTGTTGCTGTATGTCATTTCCTGGTGTCTGTGGGGATGTAACTGAAAATGCGTCATGCTTTTTTTTTTTTTTTTATCAGAGATTTCTGATTGTCTTGGCTCATGCTTTGTGACACACAGGTCATCATGAAGTATAAGACTAGCACAGACATCCCCCTAACCCCAAAATGCATGTGGCCGAGCAGTGAATAAAAAATGTTTTGTCTCGTTTTGTCTATAACAGGGATCTTAAAACACAGAAAAAAATGTGAAATAGAGAAGAAAAGAAGAGAGGACGAAATAGGGTAGGAAAAAAAGGTAGGGCATACTTTTCGCAACGGTGTTTCAGGCGACCGGATTTTCTTGGGAGATATCTGTGAAGAGAGCAAGAGAATTAATGTATACCCCTCTTCAGAGATATCTCCAATATGGTGCTGGTCTGGCCAATGCTTGGATTCAGTCAAACACACTGCTTTATATTTAGAGTCTATAGTTCTCTACATGTCATACAGCAGTATCACCTATAAAACAGCATCCCAAAACAGACAGCTCTACTGTCACCCTCAGCACTGTGCCATTGCCTTGACTCCTCTGCTAAACATAGCTCTGTTGTCTAGAATTCTGGAGGCACTGCTGTATATAATATTTTTATCATAATTGCTGGTGTTTACAGTATTGACAATATGCGTACACACATGTTTGCACTTGTGCAGCCTGCATGATGCTCATTAGCTTTGGGTAAAGCACATGCTAATAAGGCCATTGCATCTGAAAGTCACGAGGTGTTTTTATTACATATTTTATATCTGTGTCTTCCTTTCCCCCTGTTTTGGCCTTATTATTACTGACCTTTATTTTATTATGCAGAATATATGAAGACAATACGTGATGGCTTTGCCCTTTCCTGACAAGGATGTGAGGTAATCCCAAATTGAAGCGACACAGTCTAAGAATGTAGCTGTTTAAGGCTTTTGTTTCTTCTGCTGATAGTAGCATGTTTGCAACAAAAACTAAGGCTTCCTTAAGTCTGAGTTTCAAATATTAATGCCGTATTACTTCAGAAATATTGCAAAAAACACAACCTTTCAGTGAACAACCATGATGAAAAATGCTATAGCATATTAATATAGGAGTCAGTATGAGAACAATATTAACACTACTGAGGTTCTTAAAAGTGACATTTTTTTATTTGAATAACTGTAGTGTTTAGGTAGCAGTGTTCAAGCAGCAGCAGTGGCGAACCGTCAGGGTCTTAAAGGTATTCAGAAAAGGCCATGGAATCCTCCGATGAAAAAAAAAGCCATATCTGAACAATTACATAAATAAAACAAACAAACAAACAAAAAAATTGAATAAAATAAATACAAATCATCTCTGTGTTGCTTATCCGTAATATTACAGTGTTAGGCCAACTTGTTCGTGTTGTTTTCTGTCCATGCACTGCAAAACCCTTTAGGTTTTGTGTTGGAAAAAAATGCAACCAATCAGATATTTTTCTATCTCTGGGGAGTAAATCCTCCATCCAGGGTATTCTATATCCTTGATAGAATGCCCTGACCATTAAACAGAATGAAAGCATACGTTTGGATTGACAATTTGATCAACCAATCATATTTGGATTTGTAGCCAATGGGCGTATTCTTTCAGATTTTCCCATGGCTCCAGAGTATTCTAGAACAGTGGTTCTCAATCCTGCTCCTGGGGGACCCCTGCTCTGCATATCCTCTATCTATCCTTGCTCCAAACACACCTGATTAGTGTGATTAACATGCTCTTGATTAAATCAGGCGTGCTCAGCCAATCAAAAGTGCCACTGATGGGTTCAGTCAGGTGGGAAGGAAAGATGGAAAACATGCAGAGCAAGGGTCCCCCAGGAGGAGGATTGAGAACTACTGTTCTAGAAGACCTGCTGCTTGAGACCTAGCAGTGCTAACTAGTGATTGATAGCCAACGTTGAAAATGGCAACAGGTGGAGATGATATTGACGCAGCACGTAGAGTTAACATGGTCGCGAATTTATTATCAGTGCCCTTTTCAAGACGACTGTTCACTGAAAAGTAACTAGACGTAACTACAACAACCCAATTTTCGAAGATGGAGCAGTAAAATTTTGCCTAAAGCGGAAAAATGGCCAGGGACTCCCTGTATTTTTCGTTAGTGATTTTTTTGGGGGGAGGTACAGAAGGCCAAGTTCTGATAGGCACGGTTCGCCACTGAGCAGCAGTAGTGACACATACTGTACATCTGACAAGGACATAGAGAGAAGGCAAGGTTATGTGGATGGATTAAAAGTACAACTGGTGTGAGGAGAGAAGAGGGAGACTACAGTGAAGCTGACATAAACAAGGATCAGAACAGGTGTATAATCCCTGAATCCATAAACAACATGTTAATATATGATTAAATTTACTCTCATCATTCACATGTGTTAGCAGTTTTTGAAAATCAGCAAATGGTGGACAACAAGCACTGAGCAAATGGACATAGTTTTGCACAGTATAATAAAATACACTTTCCAAAATTACTCTGCACAACATAATCATGTAATAACTTTTCAATATTGTGAAGAAAATAATACCACAACAGACAGATCCATGGTGATCATTTTAACTAGGCAATCAGTATAAGATGTGAAAGACAGTCATGTTATGACTATATAGTAGATAACAACTGTTATTTTACATATATTACATATAACTGAAATTACATTATTTGAATTTGTACTTAACTGCATTCATAAAACTCCAAAAGACTTCCTGAGGACTATAATGTTAAAGAAACATTGCAACATAATTTCTCCCAAACATCTCACTTTGTGTGTGTGTGTGTGTGTGTGTCTGTGTGTGTAGGCGAGAGAGAGAGAGTGAGAGAGAGGGAGAGGGAGAGGGAGAGAGAGAAAGAGAGAGAGGCTGAGCAACTCGTAGCATTTTGTAGCTGATATGTAAATATGAACTTTTGGGGTAGATATGCAAGTAACTGACAAAACAGAAAAAAAGACTGGCAGAGAAAGATAAGAAAGGGCAAATATGAAAAAGCACTTCTGAAAGGACTGTAAAAGCTACCTAGTGATGGTGGGAATGTACCTTCATTGGGGCCAGTTGTATGGGGGTGATGTACGAGGGATCCACCATGGGTTTGGGCCGGTTGGCTGTATCTGCCAGAAGACTCTGCCATTGCTGAGGAAGTCCAGTGAACTTCTGCTCCCGCGGGTCAAACCCTGTGTGTACCCTGTGTTCAAAGTTGGAGGGGGCTGAAATCTCCAGCCGCTTCTTCTTTTTTCCAAACATGTTGGAAAACCCAGACAAACCTGTAACCATAGGAGCAAAGAGATTTAGGAGTTCTGAGTGTTGTAGATATTTAGAAGTGGTTGACAAAACTGTGCTAATATGTTTTAGCAAATAAGAGCACCTTGATGCTAACTTATGATGAGCATTTTAAAAGAAAATGGACATTCGTGTAATTTATTTTTTTGTTTTCTGTGTGTTTTCCTCTCCATTTCCTATGCTCCTCTGTCTCCCTTGCAAATGACAGTAATCTCAAACAAAAACACATATGAAAGCTAGCATGTGCTTCCTCATTAAGGCACCTTCCAGTTGCATTGAGTTACTGTATTATTACAGAGAAAGCAGTCTTTCAGATTCAGAGCACTGCAGATGGGAGACATTTTTTAGGCAAACCTTAAAAGATGCCCCGGCATTTCACAATTAATATGCTATTCCACTAACAACACACTTTAAGCAGGGAACAAATCACTTGATAATTGAATATTAAAATTAAATCTCCATCCTTCCAAAAATATCCGACAAAATGTTCTCGTCTACAGGAACCTGTAATGAGGTTTCATTTGATGCCAGGTAACCATCTCTTACAGTCATATTGTAACATAACAATTTACTTAACAAATACCTGAGTGTAGATGAGAGTATGCATTTTGTTTGTTTGTTTATTTCTTTTTGTTTTTTTTACAGATGATTTTTGTGCTTCCCTGTGACCAGTCATCACAAATTCAGCCCTTAAATGCCAATTTGATATTTGCTGAGACTGCTTCATAACCCTTAATGCGGACGGGGCCCAAAGGTTTGGATTAAAATCAAACAGGATCCCCATTGCTAGAGATCTGTGTTTTTGAGTTAAACCATTTGAATATCATTCTTGTGTTGATATTTTTAGCATTTAATATAAAAAGTCAAAAGCATTAATTGGAAACGTGTCTATAATAATGAATTTTGGAGGCAAAAAAAAAAAAGACTCATTCTAAGCAGTGGTTTTAAAATTTATTCATTTACCATTTTTTCTTAATATTTGGCACATGCTTTGTTTGTGCACATTTGAGTATGCTTTGTGTGGGATTTATCAATTCTAAGTATTCTAAGTGGATTAGGCATACTTTGTGGAGGGTTTATACACTGCAAGTATGCCACAGTGTTTAGTGTACATTAGGCAGTTGTTGTGTACTTGAGCAGAAATTTGGTCTCCCCATATCTGTATGTGTGCATTTAGGTATGTATGTATGTATGTATGTATGTATGTATGTATGTATGTATGTATGCATGTATGTATGTATGTATGTATGTATCTATCTGTCTATCTATCTATCGATTGATTGATCAATATATACATACACACATACATACATACAAATATACATATTTCACAAGTGGTACACAAGTGTGCAATGGCTAGCATAATCTAAACTTAACCAGCTGTTACTGGTAAATCTCTGACATGGTTTTTAATTAAGAGTCTAGTCAGCCAAATTGCATTACACCATGCTTATCATCATATCACAGATAGCACATAGCAGGCCGTGTCTAGCGTGTCTGACAATGGTCAAATATAGAGCTAAGATTTAGCTCAAAGCATGTGGCTCAGAGGCCTTTGA
The DNA here is from genome assembly GCF_902362185.1 of Chanos chanos. Taxonomy (NCBI): domain Eukaryota; kingdom Metazoa; phylum Chordata; class Actinopteri; order Gonorynchiformes; family Chanidae; genus Chanos; species Chanos chanos. Next base: position 18,316,218 of record NC_044498.1, on the reverse strand, counting down.
AAGCAAAGAAAGCCTTTCACAGAATGCCTATACTCATGTCAACCTCTGTATTCATTACTGAATAGATGTATGTGTGTATGTGTGTGTGTGTTTGCGGGAATCAGTGCTCATCCTTGCTGCTCTTTGTCATTCAGGAGAACAATGGCGTTTTTATGTTCACCTCACTGATCCCTCTGCTGTGCCAGTCACACCAACGCGCGGACAGCTGGGTTGCCACAGTGGCCGACAGACAGGGAGACCGACATGGGCTGTGTTTTATAATGGCACTGTCATTTCTTGAGGAAAAGTTTCACTTACTGTGACAACAGATACCATGTAGAAAGGGCCGAACATACTAAAACCTGAGAAAACCAATACATCAGCCAATGGGGCGTGTGTTGAAATGCGTGTGTGTGTGTGTGTGTGTGTTTGAGAGGGGGGGTAAGATATTCTGCCCTGAGGAAACATCTAAGATCGACCATCATGTCACCCAAACATTTTTCCAGGGTGAGAGACTGGTCCCTGGGCACACAGATTTAATAGACTAACCGTTAATATCAATTATGGATTACCAGATAAACAAATTGGGGGTAAACTACAAAGTGCAAAACATTATTTGCAGCTGACTAAAACATGAATTATGCATTATATATGTTGATATCTGAGCAGGACTGAAAAAGGGAACATTTTTTTGAAAAACTATAAAGTAAGTACAGTAAATCTCATGTATTAATAGATAATACAAATTTGGTCATGCTAGTTTTTCCATAAACGACCATATAAAGTTATAGTAACAGTTGAAATACCTGATAGGACTTCAGAAAGGAGGGAATATCACTGCAACCAGTGAGAAACATATTGAGACCCCTTGGCTGAATAAGGCAGAGGCATGGTGCCCACAACACATGCAAATACATTTCTCAAATGTTTTTGGCCTCTATTCTCAAAATAACATACAGCCGTGCACAGGGCTGCATTCCACTGTACTGTAACATTGCCCTTATCGATTTTCTGCTGACATACAAATCATCTTACTTCACCGTCATCAATGACCCTTTTCCTCATTGGCCCATTTGTGAGCATTACTGTTGTTGATTGGTTATAACAATCAGTGTGACCTCAAATGTGCCGTGACACTGTAGCTCCTGTAACACTATATTAGAATATTAGAATATATATTAGATTTGAACTTCATCAGTCATCCAAAATTTGAGCAAAATATTCTTAAATCTTACTGTAAGCTTAAAGTTTACTTTAAAAGTTTTGTGAAGTGCAAACAGGAATTTGCTTTGATTGTGTTCCTGTGCTGAAAAAGCTGAGATTCTCATCCTTTCAGATGACTGACAGCTGTCTATCTTGGTAAATGGATGAGATTAAAACGCTAATTAATATATCATAGTATAATCCACAGTCTGTCATCTGACATTGCATAATTGACACTATTCTGAAAATCCAAAGTATTCTACTGTCAAAGTGTCAGAGAATAAATGTGAGCTTTCTAACATTTCTATGTCAATGGGACCATTTGATATGATGTCTAACAAATTTCAAATTTCAATACGAGTTCACCCATAGGCTTGAATGGCTGTTAGATCCTTGGTAACAGACTCAATTATAATCTAAGACTAGCCCCTCCCACCCACATGTCTTTGTTTTAACATCTAATAAGAGGATTAAGAATCAATGCAATATTAAAATCTGAAACAAATATCTATATATTCAATACTACAAAATCTGAAAAACACTGAAATATAATTTGACACATTTTTGTAACTACATTGTGTCTGTTTTTGGTTGCTGAATCCTGTTGGTGTCAAGTGCCTGCACTTTGTTTTCAGAGGATAACTTTTGCATGCTGGAATGTGATACATATTATATGGTCTAAACAGGCAAAAATGTTTAACCTGTTCAGACATATAGTGGTTATCCATTCGGAGGTGACATGATCTCCTAAAGATGACATCAAATGAAAGACACAAGCAGCAAGGATAAAAGGTTAAAATGAGGGTTGGAATAATATAAAGACCATTTGCTAGGAATACATTCATGTACATTCATACACATCATGTACATTCACCCGGCAGCTTGCGTCTCTCAAAAATGCAAGCGTCTAAGATGAGGGTCTCACCGCCACCATGCGGTACACAGTCAGAAACAGTACTCTGATGGGATTGAGTTGGATTATGAGGCAAAAGGGAATGTCTGCAGTCATTCTCCAGATGAAACCTATGACCTAGATGTGGAGGAACGTCTTGGGAATGGGATTATACAGACTAGAGGAGGCTTAAGGCCCACACAGGCTAACTGCCAGAGAGAGAGAGAGAGAGAGAGAGAGAGGGCATAGATTAAAACCCAGCTTTTTTGCTGTATTTGGTAAGTGAAAGTTACATGTAATGAATGTTTGAATGCATGCAAAAATACATATGCATATATATATATGTGTGTGTGTGTGTACGTATATGTATGTATGTGTATCTATAAGTATATATATATGCATGTTCCGACTAATCTATCAGCAACATCATCCGTACATTCTCTCAACTCTTTAATTATACATAGGCACATTAAAGAAGCAACACACACACCCACACATGCACACAGAAAGAGAGATAGAGAGAGAGAGAGAGAGTTTGCAAGCTTTAGGGGGAAATGCATTAGACACAAATGAGGATGCCTCAGAGAATTCCTTCAGTCAGAGACAACTGAGGAAACCAGTTAATGCATAGCTTCTCTTGGCTGCCACACAAGTTATAATTTACAGCCATCATATATGTAATTGTGGTCACTGCCCCAAGATTGTTTCAGTTATGTAGCTTGTCTGTTTCAAAATTATTAAAAAAGAGTTCATTTTGCTTGCTTACACGATACTATGCATCTATCAACAAAACAGTTCTGGTTCTATATGATTTTGTCTAAATACATATGGCACTAGACTAGTTACTGGCAAAAAGACCTCCTGCCACCACCAAAAACATATGGTTCCACTGATTAACGTTTGATGTGGTCTACTTTAACAACCATGCACCATACCGTTCCAAAGCCACCAAAAAGTGCTATGTTGATAAACAACAACAGTCCAAATTGTGTCACTGAAGGGACAGCTTGCTCAAAACCTGCAGTTCTGTGTGTACCCACACCATCTGTTACCATCTGAGAGTCGGCATGAGTTTCCCACCCAGAACCACACAGAGGGACAGTGTGGAAATGAGCCTTAGACCTTGCTCTGCTTCCACATTTAAGGACCAGTAATCTGGACTATTTTAGGTCCCCAAACATGGAAAACACAGCATCCAGAGCTCACAGCCATGTTCAGAACAACTACCCTGCTGAACACACACACTGGTACGCTTGTTTCCGTCTGGCTGTTTTCTGTTTTGTTTTGGGTTTTTTTTAGCAAAGTTCTCTCACATGTTAGCAAGCTAAGTTTATGTTCAGCTCAGGATTATTAGTGCCGCAAATGTGCAGGTGGCAGCTCACTTTTGAACTGGTTACATTGTCACGGTAACTTATGCTCCATGTCTAATATGCTACATAGTTGAACCTAGCCTCTCTGAGTACATGTAAATCCCAGATCTTAACCAATCAAAATACAATTAAAAAAAAAAATCTGGCATCACCTCTTCTTGAAAATCTTTACATGTCAGCACTGTGAGTAACTTTCAGATTGTAGGGCTAAATTTAATTTGCACTTTTTTGTTAGGTCAGCATCTAGTTCTCGTCTCAATGGTATAACGTGTAATGTTTACAGCTGATGCAAAGATTAAGATGACAAGAGGGGAAAAATGTCTGTGTATCTAACATTTTCTGTGTACTCTCTGCTTTAAATTCTCTGACAGAAAAACAGATGCAAAGTTTGTCACAGTAAAAATTCCTTGCAAACATGGTCTGTGCAGCATTTTCTTAACAACATGGATTGATGTACAGGCAAAAAAAAAACAAAAAAAAAACAGAACCCTTTTAAAATCCAATCTGATAGCACAGTTGTCTAAGACTTTAGCTAACACATACAAACAGAAATTATGATACAATCTCTTGAAATAATTATTCTACCATAAGCCCAACATCTGAGGGGGGATCTCTTCAGAATATAACACTGAGCAGAAGCATAGCTCATTTTTGGTTAGAAATGTAGTGATATTCTACAGAAAGGGCAAATTCAGTTAACAGTTAGCCTAGTTCATCTATGGAGTATAAGCCACGAATTTGCCAGCTTACCTGGGATAAAATTCATCATTCCTCTATAACTAATGACAGCTCTGGATAAGATCATCAAACACTGATTGGAACGTCAGTGCCATAAAAATATCATCCAAAGGTTTTTTAAAACTGGAAGAGGAGAGAGGGTTCCTGAGGCCTTCACTGTAGGTGTATCTGGGGTTTGGCCCCGTTGGGCTCATCCAAGCGTAGTCTGATAACATCCAATGAGAGATTGGGCCAAAAAAACAGCCTACGGCAGCAGACTGGAGCACACAGCCTAAGCCCAGAGCTCTCTGCCATGGTCACACACACCTCTCTCTCCACAGCCTGCTCCACTGCTACTATCATCCTACTGTTTCAGAGCCAGTCCCGTTTCGCTCAGTTCCACTTCACTCTGCTGCCTCCTCTCCTGGCAGGCAAATGCTTTAACTCCTCGTGCACATGCTCACACGCTCACACACACACACACACACACACACACACACACACACACACATTCATACTCACACACACATTCACACTCACACACAAACTTACACTCACACACATAACATCTGGTCTCCTGGAAGCGACCCCAGCAGAGAATGGACATGTACCTTTGCGCCCTCTGTCTGTGTATGGGAATGATAAGAGTGAAGTATGTGTGTATGTGTGTGTGTGTGTGTGTGTGTGTGAGAGAGAGAGAGAGAGAGAGAGAGAGAGAGAGAAGAGGGAAGGAGAGAGACAGAGAGAAAGTATGCTAGCAAACAAGTCTCAATACCAGTGAAAGAGAGAAGTGAGACACTGTGTTTGTGTGATAGAGACAGAGAGAGTGAGAGAGAGACAGAGACAGCTGCTGCAGTCAGTAACACAGAGCCTGTGCCCACAGTCCAAATGGTATCTGCCACACACACACACACACACACACACACACACGCACACACATGCACGCACACACACACACACACATTCAGAAGGGAACACCCGACTCTCGTTTTACGGAAAACCCTTTCGGGTCTGAAGAGGCTGACAAATAGAGATCTTAATGAGTCAGGAAAGTTTTTAACTCCAGACCTACCAGGAAGGGCTGTATGGACACACATATGAGACTGCAGGAGGTCTGTATACAGGCTCTACCACCCCTGTGCCCTGACTGCTATTTTTACTCAGCACACACACACGCACACGCACACACACACAGGTCTAAACACATGTCACAATTTAGCACCTACTCAGCTGTAAAGCTGAACGAAGAGTATTGGAAGTCTTTATCTTGAACACTATCCAAACTATTTCATCAAGATCAATTAAGGTTCACTCTACTGGCCTCGGTCTATTTTCACGACAGCTTCTTACCATTAATGTAATCACGCTGGCTGTCCAGAGCACTGGTGTCGTGTGGAAATGTGTTAAGATAAAGTGAAAATCCCATCACCTCAACACTCCCAGCTCATGAACATCCCCGGTTTAACATGTAAGCTTATAACTGACTGAATGTGTCAACACTCAAAAGATTAGTTTCTACTGAGCTGCGAAAAAAAGCAGATAATTATAAAACATTTTGATGAATATATAAGATCAGCTAAAAACTCTGTACTCTCTGCTCTCAAGCTTACAATGGAACTAATATTTGTCAACAGAATGAGAATTCAATTCAAATTTAGCACATAATATCGATGCACATACTATAACGCACTTAATTTCAAAACACACATAAAAAATGTATGTATGCAGTCTGTAAATGTCCTGGTCTACAGAGGTGTTTTGCTGATTTTCTTAAGGTAACATTTCTATTTAAAGAAGAAAAAAAAAATCATTCGTTGAAATAGCAACTACTGTGGTTAAATACAGTATCTGTAATTTTGCCCAATGGACAACAGCTGTACTCAGGCAGGATGTACAGGGACGGATACAAAAGACTCCCTCTGATAAAAAGGACTGGATGCGTGTGGCATTTGGCCATTAAAAGCAATAAGCAGTGAGGTGACATACAGAAGTCCACTCATTCTTTCCTCGGCAGGCCAGACAGGCACGTCATGGCCTGAGGTCATTCATGCTCATAGTTAATGGTCATCTGTAGCAAGCAAATGAAGCATTCAGGGACAACGTTTGGAGTGTTTTCAATACATTGTAAGGGCAAATACACTCAAGGCCTTTAAAGAAGCAATTAATCTTTCAATGAAATGTCAATGGAGCATGTCTCTGAGGTCTTATGACTCATATGATATGAAGAAGGGCTGCTTTAGAGAGCTGCATAAACAAATGCATTACAATCAAAAAATTACTGTTGTATTGTGTTACTACTGTATTCATATTATCGCATTAAAAAAAATCAGTATTAAGCCTGTGCGTATGCTTGGTGGGTAGGTATGGAAACTGTTCAATGTGCAGAAAAACAAAAATTTCTTTCTTGATATCATCATTACAGATTTCTGTACACCATTCTGAGTGTGTGTGCATGCATGCATGCGTGTGTGTGTGTGTGTGTGTGTGTGTGTGTGCATGATCTCCAGCCCCAAGTCACCATCCGTAAGACAGCATACTCAGGTTGATGACTATACATGATCTTACATGGTTGACCTCTGAGAGGTTTTGTCACACTTGAACTTCCACTGCTGTAATTAATCAGAGGTTAGAGAAAAAAAGATGCATAGACTGGTATTTTACCACACCATGAGTTGTTCAGTAGAACGACCATATACATGGTAAACCATCACTGCTGAATACTGTATCACAAAGTTGCTTATTAACGCAGTTTGTTTCACTTCACAACCAATTCCCCCACAGGAGTTTTACTCACAGTGTTTATGTGCTTTGTAGGCTACACGCTTACAAAGTGGCACTTACAGCCTTTTGACAGATGTAGTGGAGATTTGGTAACAGAAAACCTTCCAACCGTCCATCTCGACAGCCGAAAGTGCAGGTAAGAGAGGTTTAATGTGTTTTAAGAACCACCTCTTATTGTGTGTGTGTTTGTGTGTGTATGTGTGAGAGAGAGAGAGAGAGAGAGAGAGAGAGAGGAAAATACAGACAGAGGGAGGGGAGAGAGAGAGAGAAAGAGAGAGAGAGAGAGAGAGAGGAAGAATGTATTTGTGTGTATGTGTGTGTGTGTGTGTGCATATACATGTATTTGACTACAAACCATGCATAATCTGTAATGTTGTGTGTGTATGTGTGCATGTTTTTTAATCAGAGGTTAGTGGCTGTGTCCCAAAGGTACTGCATAACTTTAAACTACATTTCACGTTCCAGCAGCTAAACAGCCTAAACACACACACACACAGGGACAGAGAGATAAAGAGAGAGAGAGAGAGAGAGAGAGAGAGAGAGAGAGAGAGAGAGAACTTCCATTTGAGTGTTTCTATTCTAAAAAGCAACACTACTGAAAATCGCTCACTTACACACACCCCATACTCTCTGCTTTTGAACCAAATGAAAGCACTAACAACAGTTCACATGCTCTAAAATATCCCCTTCCTGCAAGGCACATGGAATACAACTGAGTCCACAGCAAAATGTTCCACCTCCTCCTCTCTGTTGCAGTATTTATCTGAGCATTCACAGGGCGACGTACACAGTATGTAGGCTTACATCTGCTGAAGCGTCCTACTTTCCAAACAGGAATCATCCATGTGATGAAATTGAACTCTCCATATCAAATAAATGCATCCCAGGAAAAAAAAACAACCTTAAATTTTAACTGAAGTAATTCAAAAATATTACAAACCATTTCTTGAGAATTTTTTGAACAGTGCAATATCGAAAAATTGCCCTAAAAGCAAGTTTAAGATTAATGCCAAGACACAATATCAAGGCCAAAGAGGGATAGTAAAACTCAACTGAAATTTTATGCTTAGTAAAGCATAATAAAGAAGCAATAACACAGTGTTACACAACAGTGTTTATATGCTCCAAATAGAAGCAATGTTTCAGGTCTGCTTTGACAATGTGTAACTATGAAAATCTAGACCACAAATGATTCAGGTATTGTACTGTAAGATACAGCATTGCCATTGGTCAGATTGTACTGAGGGACAGTGAGCTGTTATTGAGTTGTCCAATCACAGAGCTAAAGCACATCCTACTGTTCACAGCCACAGACGGCTTCATGCCATTGCACATGACTTCACCGGCAGATACGCTGTGACGAGGACGGGATTACACTTAGTGTTGTGTGTGCTGTGAGGCGTACCCTACAGGCCCACTGTCTCTCTCTCTTCTTCTCTCTCCCTCTCACACACACACACACATATTCACACACACGTCGCATTCAGCTCAGCATGACAGCAACAATAGTAGAGAATACATACACACATATACACAAACACAAACAAAGGCATTGACACTGGGACATATACACACAGACTATCTACACCCTCTCTCTCCCTCTGTTTCTTTTTCCCTTTTTTTCTCTTCAACCTCTCAATTGCCTACTCCACTCAACCTTAAACACTTCCCCTGTCCAACTCTCAGTCATTCATCATCTCTCTCTCTCTCTCTCTCTCTCTCTCTCTCTCTCTCTTCCTTTCCCAGAGCGGTCTGCTATTTATACCCCAGTTTAATTGCATACAACCCATCTGCCATGGGTACCTAGCCTGGAGTGGAGCTCGTCAACTCTGATTTTGCTCACAGCGTTTGGCCTACATCAAACATGCGTGCTCACACTGAGACCAATACACCAGCATAAATATACAAGAATTAATCCACAAACAGATATATGTTCATGCTAGACCACAAAAAAAGAGATGCAAAAGTGACCATGTGTATACATGCACACATTTGCATATATGAAAATTCTCATAGACACTTCTTTGCACATAGCCCAGGAAGGTTGAGATGACATGTTGGATATAGCCTCTGACAAAGTTGGCTAAACAACAGTGTTCTGGCCTCTTCGATCTCTGTTAAACCAACCAATTACCACGGAATCCAAAACCAGCCTTTTAAAGTATAGCCCACATCCCCTTAGTGCATCAATGTTTTTTGTTTTTCATGAACAAATAGTTCAACATAAATGGGCTGATTTTTTTTTTAAAACCTTAACAAGCCAATGAATATTTCAATTAAATGTATCATTACTTCATAGTGCTGATGTGGAGAGACAATTAAGTTCAGGTATTCCTCAGCTCTGAATTCTGTCTCATTTGACCTGTTTTCAACATTAGCTGGACTCATGAAACTCACTGTACAGACAATTCACATCCATCAGCTGAACACACTCTCGCAAAGTCTGAGACTGGACAAAACATGTCTGCTTCATGAATGATTCAAGTTCTTGAAGCTTTCAAATCGTGGAGTCTGTTATGGTAAAAGAAAAAAAAAAAAAACCTCTGGGAGTACAAATGGAAAACAGTTTCCTCTCAGAAAAAAAATCACCCATGAAAAGGAACTGGAAAGTTCGGGTGCTACTTTCTAAATGCCAACAACATACCAAATGGCTTCCTGCCATAAAAATAGGGTGAAATGTTGCAAATTAAAAATACTTGACTGTGGACTGAGTAGAGATTCTTTGTGGTCCATCCAACAGACTGATGAAAGCTAACAGACACTGTAATTTCCCCTAACAGACAGGCTAGGCAACAAAAATACATAGCCTACTAAAAAAGTGTTTGGGTTGTCAGACCAAGGCATTTGCTACATACAGTCTTAGTATGAAGCAGCACATGCATTAAGTACCAACTGTGCTTTGCATCTAAAGCTAACTGAAGAAAATAAAGGAAACACCAACACACAGCATCTTGGTAGAGCAACGTAGCTTGCCATAGATTCTATAAGCATCTACTCTCACACAATAAATAACGTAATTTGTGGTATTGTTGTTGTAGTTGCAAAAGGCTTTACAGACACTGCTCTAGAATTTTCCAGAAGCATTCAGTTGGGTTGAGATCTGGTGGTTGAGGTGGTCATGGCATATAGTTTACATTGTTTTCATGGTCCTCAAACAATTCATGCCCTAAGGATAGTGACTTGCCTTCCTACAATAGACCTCTCCTCCACATAGGATACAAACGCTTCACCATAGAATGAATAAGATCAGACACTCTGGTGTTGTGCTTATTAGCAATATGAGAAAAATGCATCTCACACCATAAGGCAGTCACCAGAGACACCACTCTATGCTCCTTGCATCATTTTCCTCACAAACACATATTTTTATATTTTTAGGTATAATTCAGCCTATGTGTTGCAGCCCAACCACAGCATTCCTAACGATAAACTCCCTCACTCTTTAGATCGACACGTGCAGTCAACTGATTCAGAAGTACTCATCCGGTTTGCCTTGTATCTTGATCCAGTGAATGGACGTTGGCAACCTTAGCCGGGTGCTCTTTGTAAAAAGTCATTAAGAGCAGTCAGTGAGTCGAGCCATCTTTACTGCTGAAGCTGTGCAAAACTGTGCCAAACACAACCTAGCAACAGCCTCTTTCAAAATCTCTGGGATTTCGTTCCTCTATCTGCAGTACCCCTAAAAATGGACAGCAGGGTCTGCTCAGGACTTTTTATACATCATCCAAAGCACAGTGGGATGCTAACTGTTTGGGATGTTAACCTGGGGAACACAACTGTGTTGAGATGCACGCCTTCGAAAAGCTTTGAGAGTTGCTAGTCTGTTTGGCCTTGAATCTTGACCTGATTCACAAACATCACTATCAAGCAGTACACACACTTTTGACCACAGTTGACCCCAGTTAATGACATCTTTCCCCAAGACTTCTGTGCCAACTAGCAGCCACTTCAATCAAGGAGAGTGCTGCTCGCATATGCATCCTCTAACATAAATGAGGTCCAGCACTGCATCTTCTCTCAGCTCTATGGAGCACTGTTACACAAAATCACATAATTGGCAGAGAGCACCACCCAGGAGAAGACATACACAACTGCCTGACCAGCAACAAGTAACATGAGGAAGAGGGATTATAGTCAACATAAAAATACATAAAGATAGATTTATGTATCTGTATTCCCTGATCTCTCTAGCTACAAGCAGCAATTGAAACAAGATTCAAACCATGAATCCTAAATGTATGGCACATCTTTGGACTGTGTGAAAGTACCTTAACTGGGTGCATCAGTTTTCTGTAGAGGAGCGGAGAGGATGAGAAGTAATACTATTCTTGCCTCATTAAATGAACAATCACAGCTGTCTATGTTACCAGCATCTGCTGTGCCTTCACACCACTCTGGTCACACACACCATTATTCTCTAAACTGTTTTCTTTGCATTTGCTTTTTATTTTACTGAGGTGCTTCTGCTCTTCTTGGCAATATTAATAAGAAGGAATTGTGGTTGAGGCTCGGCAACCATCCAGCTCAGCATAAACACGTTAGCTAGCCGCCAACACATTGTAAGTTATGTCCAAGTCACTGGAGAGAGAGGGGGAGAGAGAGAGAGAGAGAGAGAGAGAGAGAGAGAGAAAGAGAGAGAGAGTGAGTTTGTGTGTGTAACTTCAGTTCTTGGACAACCAAATGTGGTGTTATGCACAGCATCCCCCCTCATTATCACTACATTAGTTACTTGACTGCTCATCCAGATCCACCTTTCATATCACAGCAGAGTGGCTTGTCTAGCTGATGGTTAAGAGTCTGGAACACTCCAGGTTTAGACTCTAGATTTAGAGTGTACTATCAGGGAGAAGCCAAGAACACTGGGTTGTGACTGGTGGGGTTTATATCAAGAACAGACACATTTTTTGTGTTATATAAATGTATGTGCAGGGGCGTGTGTGTGTGTGTGTGTGTGTGTGTGTGTGTGTGTGTGCGCCTGCGTGTGTGTCTGTGTGTGTGTGAGGGGGAATGAGAGAGTGAAACAGTTTTGACTATGCTACTTTTGCCAGCTACGTTGATCAGTGAGAAAACCAAGCTGTCTGACAAACTAATACAGCCTTGTTTTGTTCTTGCTGACTAGCCTTGACAACGTCACAAAATCTAGAGTGTGTAAAACAGGGCACAAGAGGAAGACAGAGAAAACTTAGGTAATCCACTTCTGATGAGCAACTCCACATAATGAAACTCCCAATGATAACAGCACATTTTTAACCCTGAAACAATGCATGAACTACAACCAAATAAACCAAATAGAGGCTTACACTGATTTACCAGGGAAATGAGATTATTCTGCAGAAACCTGGAGTTATACCACACAAGCAGAGATGTTAGGAATCTACACAGTAACACAGAACCCAAGAAATATCATGAATGTTTTTCACAATAGCTGAAAAGGAGGAAGGAAAAGAGTGTAAAGACAAAATAAGAAAGTATTACCCTGTAAAACACTTCCTTTAAACATACAGAGTCTGTAGCTGCTTTAGCTTCAATTACAACCCCTACTGTCAAACTCACTGTCTCTAACAATTACTGTTTAAGAGCACCCTATAGCAAGGCTTAGAAAAGCAATTAAAAAATATATACCTTTTGCTTTTTTAGGCTGATTTCACTATGTATCTTCAATAAAAACCGGGAAACAGCTGTGCCACCATCTCTTTCGGACTGTTGGCCAAAATAACTGACCAATATACAGTACAGAACCTTCTTGAAGCAGAAGTTTTATCTAGTTTGACGGTAACAAGAGTTCAAATGATACTCATCTCTCAGTGCTGAGGCTATAAGACACAGCTTGTGAGAAGCCTTACCACAAATCCATGTTGACTATTAGAACAGAATCGCTGAGTCAGCGGCACAAACCAACTAGTTATTCTCAACTGTAATGCATTTACTGATATACAAATATTGCATAGGCTGTCCGTCGTTGGAGCGTAAGAAAGGCAAAGGCTTCCAATTCATTGCAACAGATTACATTAGGACAATAAAAGAATCGATGAGTTTGAGAATAGTAGTCATATTCTACACCTAAGTTAACTGGTTGTGGGTGGTCACATACTGTAAAGCTGTGAGTATATTAAGAACAGACTCAAACTCACGTGGCTGGGCCGACTCTTTGTAGGCGCTTTGATTTGATAAAGGGGAGGATAATAAAAGAGAGCAGTGTTGTCTGAGCTGACCAGGGACCTGCTCTGTCGCTCTCTAAAACCAGTTTTCATGCTGCAGACCTGATTCAGTTATACTTTCAAAAACCACATTATTTCTCAAACATACCTTTCAGAGAACTATTTGAGTGTGAGGCACAAAAACAACTTCAGGCACTTACTTGTAGAGTCAGACACATTTTGAAACTCATTTTGTAAGCAATGCTTGGCTTAAAAGGAGCATAAAATAGCACACAAATACTCATGGGTTTGATATGGACATATCCGCACTGGTCATGGGAGAATCTAGGGCTAAAATCTGTCCAGAAACATCATAAAAATAAACTCACTCTCAAAGTGTAATGTTTGAACAATGTTTCAGAGGACAGCTGACCTCAGTGCACTAGTAAGTAATATCAGTAATATCTGTGGCATGCTTTATCCAGCTCATGCATATTGAAAAATAGAATCTTATACTGACATTTACAGTGACCAATCAGACAACATTTTTATAATTAAAAATTAAATGTAGTGTTTGTTTCAATACTGATAGAGAAATGTCACAGAGCTGACTTTAATGATAAAATATTATACATGTTCCATGAGAATTCACACTTGCACAGCCATGTAATTAGACTCTGAAAATGTTCTATGCCTTCTTGAAGCTTAAAGTAAACACAAATGGAGAGGAATCTCAAAGGTGCAGAAAAGAACAAAAGCAGCCTAATCATGGGGTAAAAATTCATTTCTCTGTTCCACAATGGTCTCACTTACAGTTGGTGATATTTAGCAGTCTACTGTAACTGTGCAGAAAATTACACAAAATGAACCTTTCAAATGAGCCACACTCAACAAATTAATACATTATAATTCTATGAGTTCTTCTCTGAATAGACTGTGTAAAAAATACATTCAGTTGTAGCAAAGATGACAAGAAGTTCTGCTCACACACACTACAGCAACATCTTTTAACTCTGGTCCTGGAAACAACATGACATCGAACTGTTCCTCAGTGTTTAGTCATCAAATTGAATGAGGTGTGTTTGTGATAGGCTACATTAAAGACATGCAGCCATATGGCTTGGAACTGAGAAACACTATCCTGTAAGACAGAGTAAAGACAGAGTACCTAACAGAGGTTAAAGAGAGTGGTGTGCGGAGGTTGAATTATCTCATCATACCAACAGCTGAGTATGGAGAGAATGTTAAGGTCAAACTACTTCATACTCATTCATAATGATCAAAAATGTCTGGAATGCACGCATTTGGGAGATAATGACATTTGATTAAATGGACAAAAAACACTGCAATCATACTATGGACCTAAAGAGCAGATACTTTTTCGTGGTTTCATATTGCATTTCCCCTTAGTCCCGCAGACTCCACTCTTGACAGAACTGATTGAGCTACCCAATGAATCAAAGTCAAAAGACACTTTAACCCATTTTCAGAGCTAACAAGCACAGTACACACACACACACACACACACACCAACATACACACAAAACATAGACACACACACACACGCACACACTTACAAAGTTTCTCTGAGTGACCTATATTTTCACAGATCTGACAGGATGAATGAATTACTATGTTGTAAATGTCCAAAATTAGTCCAATCAACACTCCTTTCAATTTATTCTATCTCTTTCAACAACATATTTGTCAACAATGACACTACAGCTACTCTTGAATTCTCCTCTGTAAGCAGGACACAAGGAAGTCTCACGTTGATGACGTATACAAAAACCCTTTCTTCATGTCACCCACAAAACATTCAGCTAGTCAGTCAATTTACTCAATACACAAAGCAGTGCAACTTTAGCACAAAACATGTATTCACTATCATTATTCCACAACACTGGTATGATTTTGAGACGTTTTCATAACACTTAGTTGAACTGAGGTGTGAATTAAGCTCCGTGCATGATTTTTTTTTTTTTTTTTTACTCTAACGTCTTTTGCTCTGTTTGCTTTCCTCGTTTTGGGTCTCCCTCATTCATATGCTACTCCTGTTCTCTCTCTAGATCATCTGGATCGATTTCCTAAAGTCTAGTTCAGTTAACGTCTCGACAGAGCTTTAAAAGTGGTCAGAAACTATTGCCCGATTAAGTAAGGAATACAGAAGTGGCGTTTAATCAACGACTGCCACATAAAGTCTGTTTAGTAAGATAGCTTTATTGTGAAATAATTCAATGACTTAAGCTGAAGTAAAGTCTTACCTTGCAGCCTACCAGCTCTTATCAGGTTATACTGAACCAAAGAATAGTGTCTTTTTAATCGAGTATGGTGGATAGGCTTGAGTAGCCAACAGCACACCTAATTGTGGGCATATTAACATGTAATTACAAACCAACCAAACAACTAAATAAACCACTTAGGTAATGAACAAATAGACAAACATAATTTTTAAAACCTGTCATTATGCCAAATTCTGTCATTATGAACTGTTAGTCGTTCAGAAATAGCTAGCATGCGCTGATGAATGACATAAAGCGGGTTGCAACTTCGAAGCTTTCAGATTATGAAGCAACAGCTCCTGTATCCCAGGCTTTGATCATTATGCAAAGCTGTAATATCGAAGCGTGGGCTTAATTTCAGGGTATGATAACTGAGGGCCACAGTCCCAGAAGCCGCTTCACTCTTCGACCAAAACTACTGACTTTGATTTGAGAAGTGACGTGCCTGCATAATGCTGTGACAGTCTTTACCGCACTGAGATCTTTTCAACAGCATCCTGACTACCTTGTCTTAACTGGAATATAATATCTTAAAGTGGGAGATATAGGCGTCATGGGTCCAAACAGGGCCGAAGTTATAAATATTTTCATTGTATTCTTATTTGTCGGTTACAACAACTGTAACATCAAAGGCTCCACCTTTTAGAACATGCATCAGAGACCACGGTGGATGAATGTGACATTTTTGTCCTGTAACGCATACTTAATGACGCTTTTCAAACCTTATACCGATAACTACCAATAATACTGCTGATTTTCCTTTTTATCGTATCTCAGTCTTATACACACAGGACTTGAAAACTTGCATCGTCTCCACCACCTGCAGCAACAGCTACAGTATATCTGCGAGAATCTGAGCCATGGATATGGACTGTTTCAAATGACACGTCAAAAATCCATGCTTGACATTCAGAAAAAAAAGGAGCTTTGATCCTAACACATATTTTTAAGTCATTCGTTAAACTTGCTATATGTTTTTATCTCGGTGGTCCATATATACAAAATTTGCAGCGAGCATCGAGGTGAGAGATGCGCACTCCTTTCAACACCAAGGACAGCGGCCGCTGCACGCAAGCACTGGGCCGTAGCCTGAACAATCGACACATTTGTTTATTTCAGACAGTCTTGAGTGGAAGAATAATCGGCTGTCAGAGACAGTGTTGCTCAAGTGTTTAAGCCGCTGAATGGGAGTAAACCACTCTGGTTAAGAATTTCACACAGTACGATTTTTTCTTAAGATTACAGTCATTCACAAAATCGCTTGTAGCTGTGCAATATCTGTATAATATTTCACATACCTGCTTGTTTGTTTGTTTATTTATTTGAACGTCCTCACATCTCCCGTTAGTAATTTGGTGCTCTATTATGATTGGTATGGTGGATAGCCTACCGTTATGTGGTTGCCAGCGCCATGTTATCAGTCTCCAAAGAGCTTCCCGATCCGGTAGCCTATCGATGCGAAGACAGTGTGCTACATCCGGGCTGCTGAGGAGAGTGGTTTCTGGCAACGCGAGTGCTCAGAAATTAGAGCACCTGAGCCGGGCGGCGCTGTGTGTGACAGAGAGGTTTAAATCAAAGACGTTCAAAGCTCGAATTGCGGCCAAGGTGCAATAGTCTTGAGTAGAAGCAGCGGTACTGCAGCTTTCTTGGTTTACGCTATGACAGGTGTGGCTGCGCTGTCGGAACGCCCTTCAGTGTGACCGAGTCAAGCGGTACCTCGGTCATGAACTGGCCGGCTGTATGTCTAACAGATAAAACCAAGTGACAGGCTTCGCGAGAAGTGCGACATCGAGGCGGGTGTTTGATTCTGATTGCCTATAGAGGATACAAAACCTTGCAACTTGTCCCTTTCGGCGACGGCGTAAAGTCACACATTTTAAAGACGTCGTGCCATACTGTCAGTCGGTTGCATTTGATAATGACTGAGTTCAACAAGCAAAACTAGTTGCGGTGCGAAATATCGACGACTTTCCTGACGGCTGAGCCGAACTTACTCTGTCAATAGGACGCTGAAAGTGTTACACCACTGACGTCGGTAGAACACTATGAAAGCCAAACAGTGACGACACGGCTCAAATGTAGTTCAGGCACAGGGACAGTCTGAGTGTTTGTTATTGTATTATATGACTGGGGCTTACATAGTCAAAGAGTGAAATTATAAATAGTAACTACATTTGCTGTGAATATTTTACCTGTGTGGCCTATACAAATGCTAATACCATAAATTTACTTACACTATGTAGGCTATGCATAGTGCAGCTACACAGATGGAAATACATCTTGTACGGCATAATAATTTTAACAACTTCAAAAAGGTTTCAGTAAACTTGTCGATGGCCATCTATCTCTCAGCTTAAGTGTCATCACTCTGTATTTACTCTAATCTTAAGAGTTATTTAAGAGAATTTTTTTCTTTTGAAGCATGTGCCACTACCCAACAAAGACAACAAAAAATAAACATGTAGTGCCGCAGGCTCTAACCTGCATTTCTTACCTGTCATTTTAAGTTTTTGTCTTGTTCAAATGTTGCCTTCTTTTATGATCTGGCTGTTTTGAGTCCAGACTTCGAGGTGTTGCTATTGATAGACTGGTGATTCCTTTGCACCTGTCATTTGAAAGACAGAAGTAGACATTTTAAAACACCATGATAAGTTAATAAATAAATACTCAAGTGTACAGTGAATCTTTTTTTCTTCAGATTGCCTCACACTGTACTGTTCTTGCCGGCTCTTGTTCTTGTCTGGAGTGAGTCAGCGATAAGTCTGTAAGGGTTGACTGTCATGTTTAGGTATATAACAAAGTTTCACTCCCTAAGATATCATATTAACTATTGCAGAGCCCAAATACATATGATGTATAATTCTATAATCATTTCTTGGGAAAACTGGAGCCAGTTCTCAGTGAATCAGCCAGGTGTCCATTTACCCTACAGTCCACTGAGGTCTTAGAGAGTCTGGTGTTTATAGTGACCATTACACAAGGGGATTTAGGCCCATAGACGCTGTTGCTGCCACCTTGTGATCTATCACAGAAATACATATGTTTTGTCTACAACAGATTATTTTGCACATGAAAATATCAAGCACGCAAAGTCTGGAAGTGCCATGTCCAGAAAAGATCTTAATATATATGCGTGAGATATATTAAAAGACAGAGGATCTGAGGACCAGATGTTTAAAGATCAAGAGCATATCAGCATATCAGATAAATGTCCACATTTATCATTTGTTGGAAAAGAAATTGAAATTCATGATATGGGATAAATATAAAATATTTGTATGTTTAAGACACCACTCCTCAGTGACAAAATGTCATCAACATTTGAACATCAATCCATGGTGAATGTAAATCTTAAATGATGTGCTTTGAAGAAGATTAAAGGAGTAAAGCTATAGATAGATGTGGAGCATTTGAATCAGTGCATTCTCTACTTCTCACAAAGAGGTTTCATGTTTATTAGAGAACTCTGCTAAGCTACATTTCTATAAAAGCCACATCACTGACATCTTCCAAGCATGTTTGTTATTGTGTTGAATTTATGTCTTTGTCTTGAGCTCATTTTGTCACAGATTATATTCCTCAGCTAGAAGAGAAGTGAGTGACAGAATAGATAAAGATGTATACTATCAAATTATAACATATCATAAATTACTATGACCAGTATGCCCTGCACTGCATTACAATATTTGGATTCACAATAACATCTAGGCCCCCTAAAGCAGTTATTAACAATTTCATTGAACACAGTACAAATATTTTTGTACAAGTCCAGATGAAAATTGTCTCAGTGAAAAAAAATTATATGACTAGGCCATGCTGATTGCCTCTGTCCCCATGACAACAGGAGTCTCACCCAATCTCCTCTAAGAGTGGGTTAAAGTGATGCATTCTGGGAAGGCCCTTGTGTGTTCATAATGAAACAGCAGTTTGGGTCTTTGCCAGGGTTTTTTCCCTTCTGTACAGAGACAGCATGGCTTATCTACACCATACTAATACAGGCGTTTTGTCATTGGATAGCTCTCTCTCTCTCTCTCTCTCTCTCTCTCCCTCTCTCTCTTTGTCTCTCTCTCTCTCTCTCTGTCTCTCTCTCTCTCTCTCTCCCTCTCTGTCTGTCTCTCTCTCTCTCTCTCTCTCTCCCTCTCTCTCTCTCTCTCTCTCTCTCTGGCTCTCTCTCTCTCTCTCTCTGGCTCTCTCTCTGTCTCTCTGTCTCTCTCTGCCTAACAGCATCCCTCCTCTTTTCCCCTGTGAGTAGAGATGATTGGCTAGAGTAGACTAGAATTTAACACGTGGGCTTAACACCATCTTCTACCTTCTCACCATCCACAGTCACATAGATACGCGCTCGCACACACACACACACACAGAAAGAGAAAGAGAGAGAGGAAGAGAGAGGGAGAGAGAGAGAGACAGAAATATATGTATCTATAAAGCTATGATTCAAAACCATGTCAGCTACATTTTGCACATACACATCAGGCATCTTTTAGGCAAGCATTGTGGAAAAGTTAGATTTCACTCTTTGTTTGATGTAGCCTAAATTAGGGAAGTTATCTTCAAGTGCACATTTTTAACCCCAGTCAGCTGGTTGTATGGATTATGTCTGTAAATAAATCCCTAAGGAGAAATCCACAAATTTACCATTGTAATAATGTTGGTTACATTATCATTTGAATGACTGTTTTATGCAGAAATTGATATTTGACAGAAAAAAGCTAAACTTTGGTACTCTAAATCTAAACTTTCCTGCAAAAGCAGTCTTACAGCAGGGTGGCTAAGAAACATCATTCTATTTTGGGGGGTCATTTATGACTCTCTTATAGAGCAAAACCAAATAAATATTGCCATAGTGATTCATAATCTTAGTGAAATAAATCTTTTTTATCCTCAGTGTATGACCATTGTCTATGGCAGCTATGTATACAGCTAAAGCTCAAATTTACACTGTTCATAATCTAAGCTTCAATTGGCATAAGCTGCCATTTATCTAAAATATTGGACCTAATGTTCATTAATTTCCCCAAGAACACCATACAATGCATACACAATCTACATGTTGTTAAGAGTGGGTAATTGCTGATAACTTGCTGATAGAGAAACAAGTTCATCATTAGTTTGTCCATCTGGAATGTCCATCTGGAATGCTCTGTGTCTGTTTAAACTTGGAAACATTGATGTCCATGTAGGACAGACTAGGAATGGTTGTAACTGCAATGTTTTCAGTTTCACCAATTAGAAACAAGTCAAGTGTAGATGCCCTTGGTGTCATCCTCATCCATCATAAACTTTATATTGTAGGACAATACACCCAGAGTCAATACAGAGTCACCAGAACCCTTCACAATAGGAAAAATGCATTCAAGCCTAAAGGTTTCTTTCGCTACACGTGTGCTTATTGAAAACCTGGTGAGGCAGGACTCTTCTGGCCATTTTCTCTACTACTTAGTAGACCAATGACGATTTCATTTTCACTGCTTAACTCATAAATATGTATTTTTGGATGTGACAAATGGGTTTGTGCAGTGCTACCTGTCTATAGTACCCCCTCTGTGAAGTTCTTGACAGACCTTCCTCCACGAAAATGTTCCCTAATGCCATAGACAAATACTTGCAGTCAGCTGATTAAGGTTTTCTTAAGGTCTGTTTTACCTTTCATCTCAATCAAACCAATCTACAGACATCACTATCAATGGATGTGCATCTTTATCACAACTGAGCTTGTATATATCATTCCCTAAGACTTCCTTGCAAACAATATGAACTGTTGCTTATGAAAGTCATCAAGAGCAGTCAGTCAGTTGAGCAGTGTTCATCAGTGACGTTCCTAACAAATTTATCTCCAAAACGCACCCCTTTTTTAACATTACTGAGATCTCCTCTATCCCTATGAGAACACAGGAATAGCCATTTATTTTTCAGCTAGGCTTTTCACAACATTAGAGCAAATGACTGTTGGTTATCACCTCATTTTGTCAACTCTCTTAGACTATAATATTGATATGTATTTATTTGCTACATCACCTCTTCATGTATGCTAAAATGCAATCTCTTTGCTCTTTTTAAAAACAAATACAGCATAGCACTAATCACCTTATTTAGGATAACAATTCATCCTGTGCAGACAAGGGAATTAGTGAGTTTTAGAGAACATTACATAATTATCATATAATTCACTTCAACTTTGTTATTATTTGGATCACAATTTTCTTACTCTGAAGTCTGCTATTAATAAACCATCTTTGTTGTTTTTTTTCTGTTTTTGAGTTTGTGTCCTACAGTACTGGACTCAACCCAAGTTATCCTGCTAAGGTAAACTTTTTTTTTTTAAATCGTCACCTCGACATTGTGACACATGTGACATATCTAATAGTACTCTTCCTCTAAATGTAGGCTTAAATATAGACTCAGCTCATCTCCAGACTCTCAGTATGTAGTTCTAGCCTCCCCCCTCTTAAACTCCCCCTTAAGATCACTATTGCCTGAAGGAAAGGCTAGAGAGGGGCAGGAGGCACGTCAGACCTCGAGACATCAACAGCCAGAAATAAGATCAAAAATAGCTCCTTACCTTCTCCTCACAGCTGCATCCTACCACATGAAATTCCTCTGGATCACAGAAGCAGGTCAAACATAGTTATTTACACTGACATGATTAAGCAGCAAGTATTTCCATGTCACTGTGATTGTTGACGTTAATAGATACACGGAACATGAAAACTGAAGGTTCCCTTTCAGTCTGTCACAAGCTACCACCAAATGGGAAACCTGATCTACCATGGTGAGATTGGTGGAGAAAGCAACATGCCAAAGGCCAGTGAATGTCTGCAACGTAAATGTGCTCCCTCCTTTACCCACAGATAAAGCACATATTGGTCTTCATCTTTCAAATGCTTACTTGGGTTAGGAACGAGTTAGTGACCTAGTTGATTGTGCTTTCAAGCCAGTTAGCAATGAAATTTCACTTTTCAGATGGAGATATAGCTTTCACTAAATTCACGAGTGGAAGCTAGAGCCTGGATCCTTCCCCCAAGGTTGATGCTGTCTCTTTCCAGTAAGAGAAGGACACCAACACTGGACTCCTGCTCCACATAATTGCAATTTCTAACAATGTTACAAGCTTTGAGGAATTCTGAGCTCTACCTGGCACACTAGGCCAACATTAACAATCATGCTAGCAAACCACAGGGAATTCTGAGCCCTGCTTTTTGCTTATAGTCCACAGTTTCTGTCAAGGTAAAGATAATCTCCTTTTCCTGATGATAATTCCACTTTCAGTTACTGCCAAAGTTGAAAAACTATACAGTTTTAACCCCCTGGCTTGGCAACAGAGCAGTTGAATTTTGTGGTACTTTCAGAGGCATCTTGTTGGTGAGAACAGCACAGTATGTATGCATATCTGCAGGAGTGACCCCCTCCTTACCAGGAGAGTTTCTCATGTGTTGCTTGTTACAAGGCTAATGCCATCTCCAAAAACCACCTCCTTCTCTAACAATGACAGAATGCCACACAATTGCGAACAATGACCCAGATGTCAGTCCTGATGCACTTGACAGCATGGTATCTGGGAATAAGGAGCTGATGCCCATAGGAGGGCAGGAATCAGTGATTGTCAAATCTCGCCAACTTCAAGAAAAGGAGAGAAGCCATCTGCTCAGAACTGAGGGGTCTCAGCTATAGCTCAGTACTTGAATTTGGATCTGATGGCAGATACCAGTAGGGCAGGGTCAGAATGTTGTGTCTTTAGCCCAACATATTGGCAATCCCACAATTACCACTCAGTGCCTGTCCAGATGGTAGTCTAGCTTCCCCCTTTCTTCCCCAGTGGTTGGTTTTGCAGTTTTCTGTGACCATCAATCTGCAAAGTAATATGTCTACACAACCTTCCAATATATTCTGCTGATGCTGAATGACAGTCTCGCATATAATAGTGGATTTGTTAAAGGAAGTGACGTTGCATAACAGGCAGTGCTGAATTTCAGCCAACCCTTTTACAAAGATTTGGAGGCAGGACAGGTTTTTTTTTGGATTTGGATTTGGCTCCTTTACCGCTCACACTTGTAGAATCTGCATATTTGTGCTTAGTAGGAGCTCTCTAGAGGATAAAAACTTCTGGTGTTCAAATGCAAAGAAAAAGAAAAGAATGCTGATTGAGAAGAGAGTGTTGATGGAAGGATCATGTTCACTTCTCATGATCACTTAGAAAAAGACCTTAGATTAATGCACAGGCAAGTTCTGTGCAGTCACAAGAATAAAACATGAGTCACAGCTGGCATGACTTCTTGTAGTCTGGTTATGGTTATTCAGAGAACTTAAATAGAGCTACTATGACTCACGTAGCACAGTGAGATACGAGCAAATCAAACAAAAATAGTACATCTGACAAAAGCGTTCACTGACAAATGACAGACTGTTGTACTCACTCTCCCACTAACATACATTGTTGTTGTTGCTGCTGCTGTTGTTGTTGTTGTGTCTTTTTTTTCTAAACAGATTAAAACAGCAAGACTGCAATGAAATTTGAAATTCCCTTGCTAATGTGAAATTATTCACCATGGAAAGGTATTTTGATGTTAACTACACCCTTAAGTGGAACTGTTTTCTGCTTTCACCATAATTCAAGACGAGATACAAAATAGTTTAATGCTGAGAACACTGCGCTATCAAGTTGGAGATGATAAGCATGATGGCATAATGTTTTTGAATAAATTATTATATATTCACTTCACTGTTTTCCTTTGATTCTTCCTGTTAATCTGAGAGCTTCCTGAGAGACTCAGGAAAAAAAAGTCAGAAAATCTCACACTCATAATCTCTCCTCATGACCACTGAAAAAAACACGTAAGAAGTTTGGCAACAGTTCGGCAACAATAAAAATAACTGCATTCCTTGAGCATCACAGAGATCAGTGTATTTCTAAACTATGTCCATGAAATGGCAGCAGAGAGCACAGCAGAGGGGACAGCATGGGGAAGAGTTAACTGTCCCAGGGCAGGGCAGACAACATGGGGAAGAATTAACTGTCCCAGGGCAGGGCAGACAACACGGGGAAGAATTAGCCAGCTAATCCATAGCAAAAGAGAGAGCTCAGAACAGCTCTCAGAATTATCTGAGATTCTATTTCAGCAGGTCTCTCATACCCTGAGATAAAGAGTCAGTTTTGGTGAATCACTATTTTATCAGAAATAAAAATGGTCCTATTACTCTCATCTACTTTTAATATCTGCTGAGTAAGCATGTGTATGTAATATTGAAATGCACTGTCTGATAAATCATTTAAAGATCATGCAATTAAGAAAAATACATATTGTATATCTCGTAATGCTTCAAATAAACTATAATATGCTATATTGTGATCCTTACATTTCACAGTTATTCTTACGACATCTGCCACAGGAACAAAAAAGAAATTTATACTTAGAAATTTCACACACAAAAAATTACACATATGATACAAGAGTTTGTGTAGAATCAAATAACACATAGAGATGAAATTGCCCAGACATTCAGGGATGAGGACTGAATCAGTTCCATTTGAACTGAGCCCATGAAAGAAACTCTTTGAGGAGACATATGTTAGTGTTGGCTTGTTTGCTGTGTTGTTCCCTTGGACACACATTCTGCATTGAATGTTTGACTGAGGCTCCTGTAGCCATGTGACTGACATAAATTCAATTGAAATTTGGGAAAAAAAAAAACAGGTTAGAATTCATCATAGATTCATACATGTGGTTTTGGAGCTCATTGTGCATTTACAGCCCCTTGAATGTGGCAATGTCACCTGACAACTGAGATAACAGCTGGTACTTCAGAGTTGAATATTAAAATCACAGCACAGAAAGCACATATTTTATCATTGATGCCCAGGACAAAACAATAGCCGGAGTGCCAGAAAGTTAGTCTGATAAACATAGCTATGTTTATAGCTATTTCCATCTCTGTATGTGAGATTTAGCCTTTTGTCCAGTGTTCTGTATGGACACTGTGTTGGGAAGTTTGGGATTGTCCTTAGAATGCCCAAACAGTGGCTGAGCTATATATCCTAACTGAATTACTCAACTGAGTGGCCACGTCAGGGCATGTTTTTGAGGTGCAAGCAATAGTCCCATGACTGCTGACAAGCCAAGAAATCAGTGAAGACTCCCTCGTGCAAAAAAAAAAAAAAAAAAACCCTGAGAGGTTGCCCACGGTAGGTAAATATCCCATTTGGTGAGATTACAACAAGAATCAGCACAGACAGACTTTATACATGGCAACAAATATGTTTAATGACTCAGATTACACATAACTACATTGTTAAAAGTGATCAGGACAGATTCTTAACATTAGGTCAGCAGTTTCATCTGCTTTATTTTGTTTACACTCCAACCCTTTAACAATGGTGCTTTTTCGACATAGTGAGGATAGGCTTCACAGTTTGAGGAGTGTTACTCTAAATAATGAACTCACTGGTTTCTATGGCAACTGATGGATGTTTCTGGCTGGCATGTCTGTTACTCCACTTATGGTTTTAGGATTGAGAAGAATGTACTATTCAGCACAGCTGCAGAAAAAGAAAGAGAGAGAAGAGATTGTCTCTCACATTCATGTCCTACCAGAGCAAGCTTAAATGTGCTAGTGTGATAAACCACTTCATTATGAAAAAGAAAAGAGCTTTGGATTCCTTTGCTTTACATATGAACACACTCTAACTCTACACTCCAGATCTGTTTTTGCTGTCCTTAATAGTGGAATTAATAAGTATATATTATTATAATAATATAAGTATTATGAGTAATAATAATAAGTATTACTGGATTTAAGTATTGCTCTCCTCCACCTTATGAAAACCACTTAACTCTAAAATGAAAGACGCTCTTGGTGTGTTCACCACACTCTTTAGCCAGCACTAAAAGTCTTTCTCAGTATTAGTGACCTTTTCACTTCTGGCTTATGTAACAAATATTTGAATGAATTTGATCTGAGTGATAATACCAGAAAGAGAAGGTAGGAGAGAGCTTATGTAGACTTGCGAGATTATCTGTGACCACAGGTATTGATTTCTGAACTGAGGATACTCATATTAAACTAAAACAGTTCTCTTGGGCTGAAGTACAAAATCTTAAATCCTGTCTGTTGCTTAAGATGTTTTGTGTTGATGAAGGTGTTTTGTTGGTTTTTTTTTACTTACTAATAATGAATGGGGATGTGGCATTTTCCAAGCTTTGAATCATTTTCCCAGAAGTTGGGCTTAGTGGTTATAAGGGAGTGGTCTGGAGAAGGAGGGTTATATATGCTTGTGTTTCTCTGGCTTTCTCCTCCACACCACTCATGACATCTTCATCCACAATCCTCCATCTGCTTTCTGCTTTCTGAGAAGGTACTGTAACTCCAACTACTTTTTTTTATTCTTAAACAAAAATGAAACAATCTAGTTTACTCAACATAAGTCATGATTTTCATTGTAGTCTACCTTCAACAATTAAACCTGTTAATTAGGACGGACCACTGTGCTCTTTAAGTAAGACTTAAGTTCTTTTAGCCCGAATAATAACCAGGTCTATCCATGTGCAATTGCTCATTGGAATTAAACAGTCTGTTACTGTGCTGAAAAGTGAGAGTCTTCAATAAAACAAGTTCAGAGTAGTATTTCTAGTGCAATTCAGAGCTTTGTGCCTCATCAAACAACATAAGGAATGTTAGACACTGAATTGTCCAGCTTTGGTAAGCGGCTATAGTTTAAATGACACCACCATAAGAATATTAATTTCTTTTGAAAAATATCAGAATTTTAAGTCTTATGTCTAGTTTTAGATATATTTAATCATATATGAATGCATCAGTTCTCACAATGCTAAGTGAAACCAGACAGGGTTTCACATCTCTCCTATATCTTACAGAGAGAAATGTCTGGAGCTAAACGTGTAGTTATTTCATTTCTGTTAACTGCCGTCACATGAGATAAGGAGAGCAGTGAGGCTGTAGGATTTTGAAGAACAGTCCTCGTGTTGTCTAGGCAAACACATGCTCAGTAAAGCAACCCAATTTCCCTTTCTTTCATATTCCCACCATATCTGATATGTGCTTTTTGCCACTGTACTAGTTCAGGCCATTAATAATAAAGAACAATTTTTGGGTTTCACTCCATGAAATTTAAACATACTAGACAACAATAAGCAAGAGGAGTGGCTGCAAACTTTACTATTTTATGCTCTGGTTAGAAGAATATGTCAGTATTTTTTCCAATATTGATATGAAGATTAAGTTGTTGCTGACTCATAATCCTTGGATATCATGACTCCCATAGAATCAGTGGAGCCCGTTAGCAGTTATTTAAAGATCTTCAAGAAAATGC
Source organism: Chanos chanos (assembly GCF_902362185.1). Lineage (NCBI taxonomy): Eukaryota > Metazoa > Chordata > Actinopteri > Gonorynchiformes > Chanidae > Chanos > Chanos chanos. The sequence continues at coordinate 18,288,532 of NC_044498.1, read as the reverse complement.
TTTACCTTGAAAGCATGTTTAGTCACTGGATGACATCAGTTCAGCACATTAGTATTGGGGTTATCAAATTTAATAATAAAACAAATTTCTCCAATACTTGGTGTGTTCTCTCACATTAATTGCATCCTCTCTCTGTCAGTTACAGATAAAAGGATGTAAGTATGTTTTTTTAACAATTAAGAAGTTCTCAAAATGTCAAAAACAAGCTAAAGCAGGCTTTGAAAATTATGGTGGTACTTTCCATTGCATGAATATGTTTGCATCACTGTCACACTATTTGTTCCCTGTACACAGTGTCATTATCTTACGCACTGGCGTATAATGCATGCGCTGTATTTTTTTTTAATATTGCATGTATAGTATGTGATCATAACCATCTGACTGCATTTTGTTTTTGGTCACTCTATCTCACACAGACCATGAACAACTGTCAAGCACCTTGTCACCAAGGGAACAGTGTCTGGCCTGGGCAGGGCATGCAGCAAACTGGCACCACTGCCTGGCCTGCCCAGCCATGCCAACCGTGCTGGCCTTATCAACCCAACTGGCCAGGTACCCAGACTGGTACACCAAACCCACCAAACTGGCCTGGAAACCCATCAGCCCAAACCAGCCAACAAGGCTGGCCTGCACCCCAACCTCAACAAGTTCTGCCCAATCCACCAGTTCAGCCACCCCAACCAGCACAGCCACAACCAGTTCCACCCCCTCAACCAGTACAGCCACAACCAGTTCCACCCACTCAACCAGCTCAACCCACCTGGCCTGCCCCACAACCCGGTCTACCCAACTGGCCTGGGCCACAGCCAGTTCAGCCTGGGAACCCATTAGCACCAGGCTGCATGCCTGGATGGCCTGGTAACCCAGGACAACCAGGATGGCCTGGTCAGTGCCCCTCTAACACTCAGCAGCCATGGCCAATATCACCCACAGGCCCTGTGGTAAGGAACTGAACTAAGTTTACTTTATGCAATGTGGAATCTTCTCTAATATCCTCTTTGATTTAGTAACAAGCTTCATATTTACATACTACTTGTAGATGGAGGGACTTTGAGGTTGACTAACCTGGCATTTGGTGCTGGACAAATGTTTTCCTTGTTTTTGCCGTTACACGTTTAATTCAGAGTAGGTCTGAGAGTTGAGTTCCATATGCATGTATCATGATTCTGGATGTAACTACAGTTCCCATGTCTCTGGTTTGAACATGTACTTTAACATGTAAAGGTCCAGACTCAGGACCACCAGTAGTCTGTCTCACCAAATTACATTAAATCTGATCATAATGTTAACCTAACCACGGAAAAACCCCTATGGCCACCAGCTCCCACCAGTCTTGGTTTCACTCTAGGACTCAGGTCCTGCCCTTCACAGAAACCGTGGAACACGATACACTTGTATAAAGCTTGTCTATGCCACTCTCCTAAAAATGTGCCCCAGCCTGATTACACAGAGTGCAATACAATTACAAAAGAATTGTTCATCATGCATAGTGTACACAGGCCTCTCCATAAAGTTCACAGATGTCAAAAGTAGACCCATCAGTAAGAGCACGACTGAGTTATGTTCCACAGTAGGCGATTAAATAAACTGGACAGGTGTTCCAATTGAAGATGTTCCACTTTAAGGTTAATGTCTAATTACTGGCTGTTGCATTTTTACTGTAGACGGTGCCTTTCAATATGAACTTCCCCCGCGGGATCTATGACAAGCTTATGCTCACTATAAGGGGGCAGGTCAAGCCCGATGCAAAAATGTGAGTTCACACCAACGTTTCCTCAAGATTCATATCAGCCAAATCAAAATGTAGAGAAATCCGCACTCACTAGTTTTCCACTAACTAATGTGATATGTAACGGACCACACTGTTTTTAACAGTAAGTGAAACTCATGTATCCCCTCTTTTTTCAGTGTAATAGCATTGTGACTGGTTTATTTTGGACTTCTTTCTAGGTTCACTGTAAATTTTCTACGTGGTAATGACATTGCCCTTCACATAAATCCACGTTTCAATGAAGGAGGGAAACAGGTTGTCGTACGCAACCACAAACTCGGAGAACGGTGGGGGAAAGAGGAACGCAACATTCAAAGCCCATTCCCTTTCATTCCGGGACAACACTTTGAAGTGAGAATGATATCTGACTAGGTTAAGTACCTCAGAAAATTTCCTCTGGACTAAGGTTTAAGAACACTCATGAGACATTTTTGTTTTTCTCTTGCTGCTGAAGTGATGCTGAAAAAGTTGTATTTTTATTGGTCAAATCTTAACCCAGACTGATGTGCTAATCCAGTGGCAATCAATTCCAGGGGTAACACTGTATATTCACATAATTCATGTAGCTGCTGTGTGTGTCCCTCTTCCATAGATGAGGATCCTCTGCACCTTCACCGAGTTCAAGGTGACAGTTAACAACACTGCCCTGTTTGAGTTCAAGCATCGTATCAAAGAAGTTAACCAAATTGACCGCATCAACATCCTCCATGATGTCACTCTAACATCTGTCAACGTGGAAACCTTGCCTTGAACCTGCATTCAACCAATATCTGCTGAACTTTCTCTCATCAGCTGCAAATATGGCAACATGCACTTGAGAAAAATCAACATTTCTACTGCACGGTGGTTCAGCATTCTGTTGTTACTCCGCTGTTCATTATTTTTAATTATAACTTTAAGTGTAACACTAAGAGCTATTGTATTTTAATGTAGCATAACATGCCTTTTTGTTAAATGGCTGTGGTACATAACCACTTTTCTACTCTCGATGCTAACAAGTTCCATCCAAGCTGCCCATTGTCAATATTGTGTGGGCCTGTTTCATTGTTAAGAACATTGAGTTCTCTTGACGTGTTCTAATTGTGGTGGACACAAGCAATGGCTCAGGTTTTCATGGCATTTTAATTCGGAGAACAAGATCGCATTAAGCACAAATAAGGCTGCAGAAAATGTGACTAGCATTATATGAGTTGTTAAGTGATCAGAGTTCGCAGTATTTGGATGTCTAGAATAACTGTCAACAATTAACCATTACATTCTAAAGTAAATTAAATCCATATTTAATAAATCTCAGTTATTTAAGTAACCTTTTATTGTTTTATTGTGTAAGAATTGTCTACACACCTCACTTTCACGACATACATTTTATCCACTGCAATAGGTGCTGGAGTGCTCATTCAAACAGAGATTCACACTAATACATTAAATTAAAACAGTTAAATGTTTGTAAAATACTGACCTTACATTGAAATAGAGCCAAATAGACCTCATATATATACACATTTAAAAACTGGCTCATATGACACAGTGCCAGAAATTAGTCTGGAAAACTATAACTAATCAAAGTCATCTAATTCTCCCTATAGGGGGTTGTATTACAATAATGAAATATTATTCAAGACATTCAGACTGAAGAACCAATGTACGATTCAGTTCACATCTTCAGTTGTTGAATCAAATGCCAAACTACAACAATATAGAAAAACACCACAATAAGATTCTGGTTACTTTAAAACAGTACCACTCATGATTAAGATTCAAAAATTGTGCAAAATACAACAAAGTATTCAGTATTTTCGCTTGAGGAATGTTCTACTACCCCAACAGATGAACAAACAGGTAATAAATTTACCATGACCTAAACCTTGCCTAATGGAGCACAGTGCCGACACTGGATTTGTAGTCCAACTAAAATGATATGTTAGGTTTTAAGGTCAAATCTCTTCTCAACAGTCTGGAGCAGAAGTTGGGAGTACTGTTCTAGCAGAGCCAAAGCATTCTCACCACCCTGGCTCTGGTTCACTCCAGACCTGGGTTGGGTCAGAACCTCCATCTCAGAGCGCACTGTTACTAATGCGTCCAACAGGACTTGCTTCATCTCCTGCTGCTCTGCACTGCCGTCTACACCGTGAGAGCACACCTACAAATAGTCACACATACAGAAGAGACACCGACATACATATGAATGAACAAGCAAATGGCCACATAACAAAATGACACATATAAATGCACACATCATTTAAGATGAGAAAAACTACGGTGTAAACAAGAAGGAATGACTAAACTCATAACTTTAAGAGGACATTTTATCTTTGAATTATTGAGACAGGACAGAGGGCATAAACAGAAAAACAGATAGACAGAATTTGTACAGGAAAACTTTGTAAAATTTAGAAGATATTTTCACCATTCTGTAAAGCTGAGTGGCCTTTCTTGCACTACTGCACAGTTCCACTGCCACACCCCTGCATGTCTCCACAGTAACAGAGGACTCTGAGAACAAGAGTGACATCATCAGTTAAGAAACGGTTCTGAGGGCTATTACATAGAGTTAAGCAACAAATCATGGCTAAAGTACAGAGAGCATATTAGGTCTTTTCAGAATGCATATATCTTTCGTCTTGACTCATGACTGGGACAAAAATCTACTTTAAACAGCTGTAGGCTTGTCCTCCAGCAGAATTAGCATAAACATTGTAGGGCTAGGTGCAGAATTCCATTCCAATATAACCAGATTCTGAATGTTAGTCCAGTGCTACGAGAGGCCTTGCGACAGGTAAGGCTTGTGCTTAAGATAGTGCTGGGTTGAGGATAGCCCTTGAGTAGCACATTCCAGTGTGAAAAGTAATATAGACTCACAAACTACAAGCAGGGCAGGGTGATGAAACAGTGAGTGTGATAGCTTTGTGAACTGAACTCACCCTTCAGACAGCAATGGTTTGTGCAGAAAGAGGGAGAGAGAGAAGGATAGAAGCAGAAAGGCCAGAGGCCAGCTGAGCAATACTGAAGAGGAAGTTGGAGAGGCATAGACGCAAGGATGATAGAGGAGGAGCGTCGCCGGCGCAAACCTGGATTGGAGGAGTTGCAGTTGTCTCCAGTGACAGTGAAGGCTTGGACAGTCACTAGAGGGTGCTCTTGCTGGCTAGTGAAGAACTTTTCAGGACATTTCTCAGGGTTAGAGCTGTCTGAAAGTGTCTCTGGAACCGGTACAGACAGATTAGACGACCCCTTGGAGCTTACATCGAGCTCTTGAGTCTGGTCCTGATGAGAATGAATATCTGGGTCCACACCTTGGTTTCCTGACCGACCAAATGGGTCTTTAAGATTGCTAGTGTCCTCGCTGGGACAGGGTCTGGTCTTGATGCAACCTCCAGACTGGGAGCTAGTGCTCCTTAGTGGGTGGGTCTTGAGGGTTCTAGGGAATGAATCTCTGCGACCAAGCTCGGATTCATGTGAAATGGATTCCGGCAAGCTGGAGCATGGAGATGGTAAGAATGGAGGGGTGGTTCTGGAGGGGCTGGTGGGTGATTGACAAGGAGTGAAAGAAGAACCGCTGTCTCTGACAGGCAGACTCAGGTGAATATCCTCTCCCACAGATACGGAACGGCTGATCTTGGCCATGAAGCTGGTGGTGGGGTTCATGTAGGAGCGGGCTCTGAGGACTCGCTGACCCTGGGGACTGTCCTGTAGTGAGGTGTGCTCTGCAGACAGGGTATGGTGAAGGCGGGTCTTGGAGATCTGCCCCTCTCTTTTTGGCCGTGGTGGAGTCAAAGGTCTCCGAACTGAAGTGAGGAGGTGATAAAGGAAGGGCCGCATGTGTTAAATTCTTAACTAAATAAGGGTTCCATTATCAAAAATCAACACTGAAACTTTTTGTGTCCTCCATTTTAACACGTTACAGTTTGTAGAGCTTAATTTTAAACCTAAAAGATTCTCTGAGCCAAAACAAACTTCAAATCCAAATAAATGAATTTTAAAAAGATTAAAAGACCTTTGTGAATTTATTTCCTGTGATCCTGACTCAATACATAATTCAACACTCTTTCAGGGCTCCAATACTCACCATCTGTTATTAAGCTCTGTACAGACAAAGACTTTTGGAGACCTGTAGGAGGTTTGCCCAGGGGGCTGGCCACCCTGCTGGGAAGTGTCCCAGGAGGTCTCCTCCTATGTGGGGTGGAACCAAGAGGAGAACCCCTCTCTGGAAGGTCCAGCTCTACCTTGTCCCCCAGGCCCTTATCCTCTACTAGGGGTCTCACTGTGGACACGAGGGGCTTCACAGTCACCTTGGGGCTTCTGTCCCTAGCTCTGCCAGTTTTAGACAGGAGTGGAGAAGCATATCTGGAGACAGATCACAAGTGCTTCACAACATATTGCATTTCACATAGCATTTCTGATTTCTAACTGTTCAAGAAGCCTTTCTTGGAATACGTTGTCAGTTATGAGTAAAATAACAGGCTGTTGGAATCAGGGAGTTTTTTTGCAGTTATGAATAATACTTCACCTGCGGGGGGATGTTTGGGTGGTCGTACTACCCTGGAGTCTCCTCTGGACTCCTAAGCATTTGAGCACACAGAAAAATATTAATCAGCAATCCCAAAAGCACCTCCCATGTATTCAATTACACATTCATTCAGTTGATCATTCACTTATTTCAGTGCACAAGCACCAGGAACACTTAATCCATTCATTATTATCCAGCATAAAATATCGTAACATAGTAACTAGCTTACAAAATAGTATCTTTGACAAGAACAAACATTATCTTTGACAAGAAAAAAACTAAAACTATATATGTATATATATATATATATATATATATATAGAGTTATATATATATACACATACAGCTGGCCCTCCACATTCACAGGTTTCACTTTTGCGGATTTGATTATTAGCGAGTTTGCCATCAATAATTAAAAGGGATTTTTTTTTTTTGAGTTTTGCAGTCTACTGCGGAAAATCACAGACGACGTACAAATATTAGAAAATGTAGATGTGGTACACCCATCCCTCCAGGATGTTGTAGACTTTTTTTGCATTATTATTCATGCTGTTGCATTGAGACATAATTTGCCGCTATACCTATAAGAGAAGAGGATCTAGTGAGTTACGTAGTGATCTGTTGGTATAGTAGAGGAGTGGTTCTCAATCCTGCTCCTGGGGGACCCCTGCTCTGCATATTTTCCATCCATCCTTGCTCCAAACACACCTGATTTGATGTGATTAACATGCTCTTGATTAAATCAGCTGTGCTCAGCCAATCAAAATTGCCACTGATGAGTTCAGTCAGGTAGGTAGAGCAGGAAAAGATGGAAAATGTGCAGAGCAGGGGACCCCCAGGAGCAGGATTTAGAACCACTGTAGCAGAGAAATAAAACTTAAGAAAAGAGTACGGAGCGAGATAAAACGTCGGAGTAATGTGTATTTTTTATGCTGTTACTGAATAAACGAAGAAAATGTACCAACACCGTTCAGACATCGTTTTACTCAAGTGTGCAACATAAGGGAAACTAAAAAAAAGTTTAGTAAGTCATAAATGCATAAAATATATGTGGTATTAATCTACTTTATCATTTACTACCACAAATACAGGCTACAGTATTAAGACTTAAGTTTTGGGGGGGCCTGGAGATATTCGCGTTTTTTCCACTTTTGCAGGGGTCCTGCACCCCTAACCCCACAAACGTGGAGGGCTGATTGTATATATATATATACACACACACACATACACTGCAACAGCTTCAAAGGGAGCGTGGATTGACGTACCTCTTCCCTCTGCCTTAAGAAATAGCCTCTTTTGTATTTGCTCTCTATTGTTATCCTCCTCCTCAGACCGTTCCTCTTCAGTCCTGTGTGACTCCAGATCTGAGTCTAAAGCCATTGAATTTTACGCTCAGTCATGTTTGAGACTAAAAGTGAATGTATACATTCTTGTCCTTGCCATGCCAATGTAGGATGCTTTACTCTGACTGCCTATGTGCAAGTGTAGAATGAATATTTAGAAAGAAGAATATGACTCAACTTGTGCCTTGTCAGTGTGTGTCCTGTCTTTCCATCGTGTGCTGTGTACGATGCTATGTTACTATGTTGTACATTGAAATTTATGTTGATGGATGGTTTGTTGATTGTGGTCTTACCTCCATGGTATTGCTCTGTGCTGGAGTCACCATTGCAGTATCCAACTGAACAGGCACTGTCTGAACTCTGAGTCTCTTGGTACTGGGACTCTTCATCTTGGCCCTGCCCCATATCATTTCTCTGAATTTGAAACAGCCCTTGGTCACCCCCACAATCTTGATCCCAGCCTTGACTTTGATGTTGACCAAGGTCCTGGTCCTGACCCTGCAGTGAGTGTTCAGTGGCAGCCGGCAGGCTGGCAATCCGCTGGCACAGCTGTGGGTACAGAACCACCCCCTCAGGCTCTGGATTAGATATGGGGACCAACCAGGCTGAGTGAGGACGCCGACGCTTCTTAGGCTGACCATCCTTCTCCAAGAAAGAGAGACAGTGACAGAGAGAAAGAACAAATGAGAGAATAAGTGAGAGAAAATATACATAGATGATTAACGAAATGGTAATGCTAAATCCATTTTACGACAATGCAGTAACATGGGTTTATATGTTCAGAATTGTAATGCTGTCCATATATATTATGTCTCACATTTTTTTTTTCTATCTTTATGACTCAAGTCATTTAACCTCTCTATTCCAGCCCAAAACACTACAAGCTAAACCTGTGTTTCTTTCCCTCAGTTGTCAGGACAGGACATTGCAGTTTTTAACCCACCACTAACACACCCGACTGTACCTGTCCAGGTGTGGTAGTGCGAGACTAGAGCAAAACAGATCCAGACAGTGGGTGTAGCTCAGTTGCTAGTGGTCATTTCAGACCCATTTAAACTACTCCTATCTCAGGCCCATTGACTGTGCTAGTCCTCACCGCTGCTCCTTGCAGGTTGGAGAAGCTGTCTCTCTCCTGAGAACCTGTGTGACCTCTTTTGGGAGAATCTAGCTCCCTCAGCTCCAACATGGACTTCACCATCAGCTCCAGAGATCCCATCTTACACGACCAACGTCTGCGTGGCCGGGGAGCAACCTCGGGTGTGCTGGATGAACAAACCCCTACAGAGTGGTCCTGCCAGGCCAGTAAAAATGAAATAAACATGACATTTTCAGATGATTAACACCTAAATTTAGCAGCCTTGTGTCAATTTGATCATAAGTATGGTCTTGAAATGATACAAAATAAAGACTTGGTCAGATCTAGAACAATGTCATGAAGATAGAACATCTTCTTAAATATGTATGAACACATCCAAATGGTCTATAATCAAGATTCAAACTAAGATTCAGACCTTGTTGGAGGTGCAGTCATTCCCCTCTTCAGGAACACCTAAGTCAGACCACAATACAACATAATACATTATTCTCCCTCATATAGGCACTACTGCTACACACCTATGCCATCCTCCACATACAGTTCAATGTCTTTGAATGTATATGTCTTAGGAGAGACAGCTGTTTTGCATTTAAATAAACAACCTAATAAATGTCTGTTTTGTATGGTTCTGCACATAACTGTTTGTTTGACCTTGCTCTTTCCCAACACTGCCCACAGATGACGGACGGTGAATAAAGTCCTGTAGGTTGTCTAGGCCTTCCTCAAGCCCTTTCACAGCATTCTCATCATCTTCCTCATCTTTCTCACTCTCAGAAGAGAGGCTCAGCAAAGATGGAGCACTATTCATCTCCACACGGCTCACAGATGAACGCCTGACACACAGACACATGTGGTTTTATGTTGGTAACAGTATGTTAAACATAGAGGTGCATTACAGGATTGAACCAGTAAAATCATAGTGGGACCAGTTTCTGTTGCTGTAGTCTGTGGTACCTCAGGACAGAGCTCTTCACAGACTGGCCACGTGGAGAGTTTCTAAGTTGAGCAAGACGTTCTCTCATATTTATGGTCAGCACAGGAGCCAGACGCCATACAAACACACAACTAAATACAGAGACCAGACAAATCAAGAGTTTAGACAAATCAAGCAGGGATAGCAATCAAAACTGAGACACACACTCGCGCGCATACGCACGCACACATTAACACACTAACACTGAAAAACTAACATGAACACACACTTAGCAGGACAGGGTATAAGTCACATGCAGGACAGAGCCACTGTTTGATGCTCATTACATTCACATGTGCAATACCATACAGTGCTGAAAATACAGTGTTTGGCCAAAAATAACAAACTTTTATCTAGTTAGTTTCCATAATAGTTTATTAACATGTCTTATCACTTTGCCTGTTTGTTCCATACTTTCATTTACTGAAAACACATTTTTGACATTCACATAAACACCGCAGGACCAAACATACCTGTCTGCAGAAATTGTGATTACATGCCTGCAGTCCTCAGTAAACTTAATGCCGGTCACAATCTCTGAGAAGACAAAGAAAAATGAATAATAATCAACGTACATAACATACTTTCAAAACAAACAACTTATACACTAACTGGCTTCTTACAAACATCCACTTTTCTGCCCTAACTAAGGCCATCTCATCTCTTTATGGTTGCATCGTATAATGACACAAACATACTACAGTTGTGAAGTGGTGAGGATGGAATATCTTTAAAAACCGAGTGAAGAGCCCCGTTTGTGGAAAAACAGATGACCCGACTGGAACTGTGACCAGGTATTTTACCTGAGTGTCCAAACATGGTAGCCACACACTCTCCACTGCAGAAGTCAAAAATGCTGATGCTTTTATCTGAGCAGCTGGTGGCCACATATAGCCCTGATGGGTCGATCTGAACCTACAGCGGCAAAAAAGCCATCAGGAATACAGAACAAACTCCACAGTGTATTTACTGAGACTACAGTAAAAATGAACGACTTTGGCCTATTGGCAATGAACTGAAGACATAACAGAATAAAAGTGTGTTACTCTGAAAGCGTATAAAACAAGAGGGGGAGCTCACGTGAGGTCATGTGAAAATGGAGATGTTTAATGAGGATGTTATATTCATTTCCTAAGACCAGAGATGAGGTTGGTTAAAAAAAAAAAATAGACCCTTTAGCACTAATCAGCACCTTGAGCAAGCTGCCATCTTCTGTCTGTGAGCCCTTATAAGTTTTCTTCTGTTTACCACTGCTGATGTTGAAGACTCTGGCAAAGCAGAAGAATAACTTTAGGTTAAATGTACCTTGCACATACATATCATGGGTGTGGTCTTCCATATACACTTAAAGAGTTAAGATGGTAAGAAATATCCACTGATGGAGACAAAGACCCACAGTGCAAGGAGATGGCTAGATTACCAGTCTCACGCATGCACACATACATACAAACACACCTGACTGTTCGGTCCTGGCATCCAACAGCAGCGTATTTACCGCTGGGATGTATGTCCATGTCATACAGGCCTGTTTTCCTCACTATGTGGTGTGTTGGTTTGAACTCTGCTCCTCTGACAGTCTGAGTGAGGCAAAAAAGAGCTTGGTCACTGTGCTATGGGTCTGGGCATGGTTGTAAAAAAAGCTTAAATGAAGCATGTTCCAAACAAGACTCATCCAGGAACCTTCACGTAATTTGAAACTTTTTTGTTTTTGCCAACCAGAGGAAAAATAGTCTCCCTTGTCCTGTGTTTTAATGAGCACTGTGTATTCATCCAAACCAACAGAGTAAAATTCAGAGTGGACTGAAGGGTATGGAGAGCAGTTAACAATCATAGAAGAATAAGGACATTCACTGAAGACCTACCCTGTGCGCCGTACGGACATAAACACTCTTGTCAGCCCCACAGCTTATCATCCGGATCTTCCCCTCATTGGCTACAATTACCATGGCAATGAAAACAAGAGGAAAGTTAGTAACAATGATGATGCTTTACAGGCACTTAACGTGCTGTGGAATTGATTACTCTTATATGATATCCAAATACTGTTACCAATAATGCCAACTTTTAAAGGGCTTGGTTTAGTCATTCTTTGGTTCAGAGGAGGAGTGTTATTAAAAAATGTTTTTTTCTCCTGTTTATCATTCTGGTTGTATCAGCATAATGAGAAAAAGGCTTACGGAGGTCAAAAACATCTAAAGTGAAAGCAGAGAGCAGTGTCTCACCAGCAAAGCGGACAGCTGTGATGGAGGAAGAGTGTTCATCCAGAGTCTGTAGCAAACCATAGTCTTCCTCAGCATCCAGTACATGGATGAGACGATCACGACCCGCAGAGGCTAACAGACTAAGCCCTGATATATGCCACACACACACACACACACACACACACACACACACACACACACAAAATACCATTTTACCCACCCAGTATACTGTACTTCCACATATATTCACAAACAACAATATATAAGACACAATTAAAGACAAAATGTACTGAATATACTGCAAACATACATCTTATTTATACTGAAACATAAATCTTATTCACTGCATGCAATGGTAAAAAAAAAAAAAATCACAAAGCACACTACCACAAATACCCTGACAATAAAAGGGCAAGAAGATACTAAGCCTAAATATTTACTCTGCACATTTTACAGATAAAGACAGACTGACCAGTCTCAGGTTTGGAGTACTCCAGACACAGAACCTCAGAATCATGGGCCTCCACTCTCAAAATCTCCTCCATGTTTGTGAGGTCATGAACTCTATGAAACACAATGGGCTCCGATCAGCGGCTTTAGTGCACAACTATTCCATCCCAAAATGACCAAACCAGGCCAAACAAAAACTGTGCCAGCTGCGCTTTACTGTCATAAAACTCCACCAATCCCTACCATGGCTCAGTCACACTTGTCTATGGATTATAACAACTGGTGACATTATAAAACCTGTTCTAGGACTTATTAGTTTTGTGTGTCCTTAAAAGTCTGCAAGATACATGCTAGATTTTAAGCCTCACTGAAAGGCTAGCATTACACAAGTTGCAAAAAAAAACTAAGCAACAATACATTGAAACAGATACATAGGTTGATCTACGATCCATGTATGGAAAGACAATATAGTACATACACTTTAGCATATCTATGCCCTAAATACATGAAATGCAGAAAACTTCAGCACAGTCAAAAAGAAGTATATCACTTCATTCTAAAACAATATGCCCTAACTCAGAGAAAGGTTGGTCTGTTATACATGTAATGCATATATGTAATGCAAGTGATGTAAACAGAGTACTTTAGTGCAGTCCAGTGTAATTCTGTGTCAATGTGTTCTGGTTTGTCGGGAGTTTCTGTCCTGTCGTAGAGCCTGCCCTGTACAGACATTCAGTACCTCAGAGTTCCACTGCGATCTCCTGAGGCCAAGTGTTGTCCATCTGGACTCACACAGATAGTTCTGACACCAGTGCGATTCTCTGTGGTCTGTCCATCAGGTTTATCATTGTTGCAGGCTGCAATTCCTTCTGTGTCCAGTAGAGCAGAGGTGTTGTTGTTCATGTAGATGATCTTCAGGAGGTCCTGAGGTATGCGGTCACATATGGAGAGGAGTTTGGGAAAAGAAAACTGATATATTACTAATATGATCCTTTAAATGTTAAGATGTTTATGCTTATGGTTTTGACCTGTCCTCTTAATATATCTGATGGTAATAAGACTAGAATAGTTTTGAGTTTGAGTGAACTGACATTGCTGAGAGTGTTGCTGTGAGAAAGACAGCTGTATCCATCTGCACTCCACAGCCGAACTGTGTTATCAGATGAACAGGTGGCGAACACGGCTGAACCCGTTCTGTCCTGTAATTCATCGATGAGCTTTGGTAACATCTGGAATGACAGATCACATACACAGTCACACACATATACAACACCAAACCCATCTGGCACCTGCAATCACCAGCCTTGCCCTACACCTGTAAACCTGTTTCATTATAAAACTCTGCAAATAAAGCCAAACCTAATAAACCACTGGCACAAGGTCAAATTCCTGTGAAACTAGAGAAAGACTGCCACTACACAGAACACCTACTCTGTCTATGCATCTATGCATCTCAGGAATGACCTAGGCCACCACATTCCTGTAGAACTGCAGTGTATACAAGAAATTTGCAAACCTATATGACTTTATATAAAAAAGACAGAGTACTTGTTTCGATTAAACATTTGAATGAATTATCTGAATGTTTTTTTTTAACATTTGCTTTATTCCTTTGAATTCTTATTCTGAAATGTAAACCTGACTCATAGATGGTCCTTTACCCTGACACTGTGCACTGAGTTTAGAGGCAGTGTTTACCTGCAGGTCCCATACACAGGCAGAGTGGTAGAGAGCTGAGTGCAGTTTGTCCACTCTGTCCATATCAGACATATTCCACACATACACACTGTGGTCATTATACACACATGACAGCCAGCAGTTTACTGGGTCGTAAGTGACAGCCACTGAGTCTGGGTAACGAGCTTCCTGGTTAGAGAGCAGGTGACTGAAAGAGGCAGTAAAATTAGATAGACTCTGAGCAGTGGAAGTTAAAAAAAAAAAAAAACAGAGCTGTATGAATGTGTGTGTAACTCTAGTGAGAACCAGTGTGCAAATATTTCCACTTGAACATTCAGCATGTATGAAACACCAGCTAGTCACAGTAAAAAGATAATAGCGTTTATGAGCGGCAGATTTAAATATCATACCAAGACATTAAACTATCTGTGAAATGGCAGTTATTTGCAAGTTATTTGAATCACTCACATATACAGTAACTCAAAACAAACAATATTAAAAACAGAATCAGGGTATTTTACTGTTTGTTTGTTGTTGTTGTTGTTGTTGTTGTTGTTGTTGTTAACTTCTCTCTGTTAGCCTGCCCTGTAGACCTTACCTGTGTTGACTGACTGACTCCACATTGATACCCAGCTGATGAGGGCGTGGTACCGTGCGGACAAAGTGGAGGTCGAGCGGACTGAAGACATGTACTGTGCCATCTGCACAGGCACATGCAATGAGCTCCTCGCTCACACAGAGAGACCGAGCCATGCTGGTCTACAGAGAGAAAGAGAAAGGGACAGAGAGTGATGTTAGGACATGGGAAAGATACTACTACTACAGATAATAATAATAATGAGAAGAAGAAGAAGAAAAAGAAGAAGAAGAAGAAGAAGAAGAAGAAGAAAAAGAGGAAGAAGAAGAAGAAGAAGAAGAAAAAGAAGAAGAAGAAGAAGAAGAAAAAGAAGAAGAAGAAGAAGAAGAAGAAGAAACAGGAAGAAGAAGAAGAAAAAGAAGAAGAAGAAGAAGAAGAGGAATTTGTAGTAGCTGTATCTGTCATCTCTGACAAGAAGAGCCCTTATAGAGGAAAAACTCTAGAGACAGAAAAGACAAAACAAAGTCCTATTTCAGCACTAACACAATAAATGTTCACACACACACACACACACACACACACACACACACACACACACACATTTTGTTAGACAGTTACATGTACCACTAGTACACTTCCGTTAAAGTGGTAATTTGTTTTGGGGGACAGAAAGGTTAAAAAGGCTTAAAGGAGCTGTGACCTCTGGAGGTGAACCAAGACAATGTGTCAGTGCTCTCAGCAAAATCTCCCTGTGATCCCTGTACAGCTGAATTAAGACACACTAAAACCCAGCAGTCTCAGAACAAACACACCACCCAGCCGGGCAGCCCACATAAATGCCCTCACCACAACACACTCGCACCCAAGGCCGTCATGACCTGGGATACACGACAGCACTCCGATGTTCACAGATCTCATACTCTTTGTACGAAGACAGAAGTTAACTGTTAAAGGAATATTTCAGACTCAGTCTCCTTACGTGGTTTTGAGGGCCAAATCAAATTAGGTTACTAAGAGAACAATGACTACATGTATATGCTCTAAACAACAAGTATATGTTACACTTATGGGAGCCTGGAATATGGCTTTCCAGAGATGAAGAGGCATAAAGCTGATCTAATGTGTATAACCAGTGGAACAGGGGTTAATGAAGGCAGGTGGAAATTAAACTGGGTCAGGTATCAAAACTGCCATTCAAACAGCTGTATGTTAATGAACTTTCCTGTCACTCACCCGTAGGTCCACCCACTTATCAAGCATCCTCTTCTCATTGAACTCACACAGAAGACCAGAGGAAGTGATGCAAAAGGTGCTCTCAGACTTCCTGCCACGCCCACAGGCTACATCACAGAAGAAGTTATTCTGGAGCTCACCCAACAGACCAGAGCGTCCCAGCAATGGAACAGGAGCTGTCACCTGAAGGCCATTTTAAAGGATTTTTTACTACTTTTTTAGTATTACAGCGGACTCAAGCAATACCGGGTAAGAAGTGGTCTTAGAAAGCTTGCCTTAACACAGCATGCTAATAGAACAAAGTTCTGTTCACATACACAAAGCAGTCTTACTTTAGAAGTATTTGAGTTGAAACACCAGATTGATTTTTAGTGGTAGCAAAAATGTTTGAATTGGCTTGGAAAAGATATTTACCAACTGATTGTCCTATTATGCACAGTAAAAAAAGAAGAATTTATTAAATTAAATTTCAAAACTGTTGAAAAGGGCTACCTTGGCGGAGCTAGAGGGTTCCAGATACCAGAATCGAACATGTCGGTTCCCAGAAGTGACAAAGTATGAGCTGTCCTCAGAGAAGGAGACTGCTGTCACCTTACTGGACACCTTGTTAGCAGCAACCACTGTGTTTTTCTACAACAACAATAAAAATGCTAAATAATTCAAGAACCATAATTCATCATAAAACAGCTTCACCATTTAAGTAGTGTAGTGACAAATTCTACATATTAAAGGATAATTTGATCAGAGGAAGCACATCAGTTTGGTAGATTCTAAGAAAAGCAGAAGTTAACAACTTAGGAACTACATGATGCACAATAGTGAGGACGAAGGAATATATGGATATGCAAAAAGCTGAGGAATGGTAGTGACTGGCTGTTACAGAACCTTCCAGGCCCAAACGTTGATGCTCATGTCATGTTGGTAGCCCACGCTGACGATGTACTTGCTGTTTGGAGAGAATGCCACACATGCCACACCGTATTTATGGTCCTGCAGCTCTGCTACCTGAGTCTTCTCCACCACATCCCATACACGCACAGCAGGCAAATGACCACTCTGACACCAGAGAGAGAGAGAGAGAGAGAGACGGACAGACAGACAGACAAAGAGCGAGACAGAAAGAAAGAAAGAGAGACAGAGAGAAAGAGAGAGAAACAGACAGATAGACAAAGAGAGAGACAAACAGAGAAAGATTTGTACAAATTATTTACTAAACCAAATAACAAAGTCCACTGACAGCCCTAAAAAAAAAAATTTTTTTAAAGAGTAAGGCTGCAAAAATATGGAGATTTAAACCCAGCTGAGCTGATCACAGGAGAGTCCTTAGAATCCTGGGCCCAACAGAAGCACCTTTCACTGCTATGTTCCAAGCTTTCCATGATCAGAGGGCAAGAACAAAGACTAGACTATGTATTAAGAAGGAAAAAACATAGCACAGAACATTTAAATAGAGCAGAGAGCATTTGTAAGGATTGCGAGCTATGTTGCCTGAGATTATAGCCATCATAAACACAGTTGTTTTTTTTTTTGGTCTGAGGCAAAGGGTAAACAGGACTGTTCTCTTCATGTTGTAATCTGCACACGCCCTCCACAGAGGTCACGGTGAGGGCAAATCGAGAACAGAGAACCACTTTAGCTAGAGAACAATGAAGGGAAAAAGGCTCCAGCTACATTTTCTCTGAACAGAGAAATTATTAGACTCTGAGGCTAAATCAGATCAGCCTGTCAGGGTTTGTGTCTACCCTTACTGCAGCAGCAGCAGCAGCAGCAGCAGCTGGCACTGTCCAGTCTATCTGCTCTCACTGACTCTGATACAATCACACAGAGAGAGAGATAGCAAGACAGAGCACACAGACACAGGTAATGATGAAAGAACAAAAGCCATGTAGACGACACAGGGACTGTGTGTCTAAGATCATAAGTTCTATAGCAGTGTCAAAAACTGACCTCAATATAACCTGTCCGGTATACAGCCTAGTTTACACACTAAGTAAAGAGACAGTGTGCACATGTATAAACATTACAGCTACACTACCAATCATTTCTCCCAGCTCACTCAGTTGCTATGGTAACCTTAGCACGCCCATTCACAACTCTAGAGGAAGACTTTAATCGGCTCATAATGGATGAAGAGGATTACTGTAATGGGCTTCGGAGATCAAAAGTGTGACACAGTCCACATGACCGTGGGAGGTGGGCGTGGAACAGTCCTGCGTGTCAGGCAGGAAAAGAAAGGGTTGTGTGGTTGTGACGTTCAGGGCCTCTGTTGTAACACCACACATATCTAGAGCAGTAAAATGTTTGTTTATTGAGCCCAAGTGGATTTTCATTTAGTCGTGCAGTCATTACTCTGCCTAGACAATATGTGTGAGCATGGCACAAAAATGACTGCCTTGGCAGGGTATTTTTAATACAACAGCCAATCACAGATGGACTCCATTAAAAGAAAAAAACAGTTAAGAAACAACTAAGCAGTTTGAATGGATATTCTTTTTATTGTTTTAATTCGAAGCATGCATATAGATTTATATGATCTCTTTAGGCTTCGATAATTGTTCATAGTGAAGTAATAAGTGAAACTGTGGTGGAATTACCAATTATCCATTTGTCAATATTTCAATTAAATCAATAAGAGAATGGTCAGGTTCGAAAAATAGGTAATTATCTTTAGCCCTATGAACATGGGGAGCAATGAAAGATACCAACACCAAGCCTGTCACTCATCATCTATTTTCCCAGTAAAAGAACAGCAGAAAAGAGAGACACAGTCAGCACAGCACAGAGGGACAAAATCAAAGTGACTAAAATCCAGAAAAAAAATGCACTACCTCTCCTGTTACCAGGTATTTGCCATCTGAAGAGAAGGCTACAGTGGTGATAGTTTTTCTACAAGAGGGAGAGAGAGAGGGAGAGAGAGAGAGAGAGAGAGAGAGAGAGAGAGAGAGAGAGAGAGAGAGAGAGGGGAAAAAAAGCTCATATCATTTCATTTTAAACTCATACACTACAAAGCACAAATACATCATTATTATGTACAATACTTTTGCATGTATATTTTACCTTTGAAAACTTTCAGTCCACAGTAAGATTACTCACACTGGCCAGTACATGCATGATAAGTATGATTATGATGGCTCACCTGTACAGCTATAGGGGACTGAGGAACCTAGAGTAGGTTTTTATGAGCTCTAATAGTGTAATACATTGTGTGTGTGGGTGCACTGTTTTAATACCTGGATGTGTTAATGATGTGTTGTTGTCTGTTTTTCTTGGGGTTGAGCAGAACTACCACACACCTGAAGGGACCACAGAGAACAACACACAGTGATTTAATACCCACAGCACATAATACACATACATGACTGCAGCCTCAGAATGTATATAGTATAGCTAACACACCTGATTGGCACTGGTCATGAATGAGTCTATGGTTTGACCTCGCACAACGCACGACTAATTGGTTGAGGAGACGTTCCAAAACACGGATTTTAAAGTACAGAAGAAAATTGGATTTACATTTGAACCGTGGGCAGTAACACACAAATGTTTGTGTTCGTTCTCTCTCACCTCACACACACACACACACACACACACACACACACACACGCACAGAGAAACATCCTCGCACAATCAGAGATTAAGGTCCCCGGTTCTTCTTGTCTCAGACATTGCACTTATTTTAAGAGGCTCCTGACCCAAATACAGTTCTTCATGACCCAAAACTAAACACTGCATTAGCCTTGTTAGTACAGCTGATCACACACACCACTCAGCACCACAGCCGTACAACAAACATTTCTGTATTGTTGTATTGTTCTATGACAGTTTGTCTAAAGAGGTTCATGAGTCCTCTGCTTTAAAGATGGGCTCAGAAGACTCTGGGGTCAGTAAACTGGCTCACATTACTGCAAAAAAAGAACACAGTAAAAATAGCAGATAAAGGCAGAGTTTCCTACCTGCTAGATTTTTATTCAAAAGCACTAAGGTCATTGCTAAAGCTATTCAGTTGTGTGAATTCAAGTGGATTTTATTACCGAACAAAAGTCACAGTATAAGCATAATGAATTACTGACACCATGTGCATATTAATCACAATACATTATACAACTCCAAATAAAATTTATCTAATACAACACATAGAACGCACAAAACAGCAGCAATACATCTTAACCCTGTTTTGCCTGTGTTCTTTCATGTTGGGTGAAAGAAGACATGAGTATGCAGTGCTCCACTTACCCTGCTGGGTATGCCACAATCCCTGAGTTAGAATCACAAGTCAGGCCACTGTTTCCTGTAGCTGTGATCCCTAATACTTTCTCCAAAGTCACCTTCCAGAGGACACACACACACTCAGATTAAAATGGGTCATTACAATGAGACATTAACAAACTAATTACAATAAAATTCTCTACGCAAGCATAATACGTTATTGTTATACCTATTACTCCTACATTGGACTGATGCTGTCATCTTACAAGTTTTAATACATATCAAACATTCAACTGACAGCTGCATCCGCACATTGCTGGTGAGTCTACACAGAACTTTGTTTAGGTTTTATATTAAAGAAATGTCATTTGTACTGGTAATCACAGAGAACAAAAGCTTTACATCAAATGGCTTTTAAGACTGTAGACATGGTAGGTTTACAGTCAATCTCAAAATAAAGGACTGAATAAATATAAAAAGTCAGTTAATTGGTTTTGAGTCCTCAGTCAATACCATGGATCAGTCTGTTCATTGTACTCATTGTCAATAACATTGCAATCCTGTCAGTTTGTACACAGGAGACGAGATGTCCAGACAGTCTACCATGGAGCCAGGGAGATGTCCATGTTTCATTGTCACATGAGGAGACAGATATAAAACATGTCATCTGACTCATTATCATCACTTGTAAGATAAATACGCCCATCCAAGTGGAAATGTGCCTTCATGCAGTTTCTATATTTTGCTCTGTCTTCACATTGTGGTGTGGAATTGTTTTTAGCACAGTTGAGTAACATGGTCAGAAAACATAATAAAGTTTATCCAAAGAAAGGTCATCTCTCATTACCTTCAGAGGAGGTTAATCTGTGAGTGTCTAGACTACAGTACACAGAGGAAAAGCATGAGTGTATCTGACCAGTGCACAAGAGGAGAGGGCTAGACAAGGTTTAACACACACACATACACACACACTCCACTTGGCAAACGATCCTGTCTGAAGTTTTTCTTTTTTGTAAACAGAGGGGCTGACGGACTTCATTCTCAGTCCTTTCTTGATCTCAAAACAAAGAAAAAACAAACCAGTCTGCAATGTAGTAGCAGGCCAGAAATCAGCGTGAATTCTCTATGAGCTGAGAGACAACGAAATGTCCAGATAACTTTAAATCTGCATCCCTATGTCCAAACATTGTCATTCTGTTGATTTTAATTGAAGTTACAATCGAAAA
This sequence comes from Chanos chanos, assembly GCF_902362185.1. NCBI lineage: Eukaryota > Metazoa > Chordata > Actinopteri > Gonorynchiformes > Chanidae > Chanos > Chanos chanos. The sequence goes on along the minus strand of NC_044498.1, from coordinate 18,267,275 downwards.
AATCAAATTAAGTAATAACAGCCGAATGCCTGGAACACTTCCGTTTCAAGTCTCTTAATTTCTTGGAGCGCATTTCTGATGGCCACTTCTGATCTGCACCTCTGGGCTGATTACTTTGTTAACAGGAGTTTACACTTTATCGCGCTACATCGATTCTCTTTTTGTTCATATGGTCCTTTCAAACCTTGTCTGTAAAACATTCCCGTAAAGAAAATTCCCGTAGCCTGTCAATTACTACATTTTGTTAACGGTCAACTCACACATAGAAGAGGTTCACTCATATGCACTATTGTAGCAATACGTTGTACGTGTGGAAAATAATAAAAAAACAGAGAGAGAGAGAGAGAGAGAGAGAGAGAGAGAGAGAGAGAGAGAGAGAGAGAGAGAGAGAGAGAGAGAGAGAGAGAGCTCTTTGGGCATTTTCACTTTTACATTTAGCCTATATTATTTTACTTTATGTCGTTTAAAATAAGATAAATCTAATTGCAGCCTGTCAGAACTTGAAATGCATCAATAGTATGAGACAGCTGTCAACAGTGCTAATCAAACGACACAAAACTAAACTGACCTTGGTAATCTCTTGGTTAAATAAATTGAGAGAACAGTTTACCCAGTTGCACCCAAACACTGGCAATCGCTGACGTCTATATTCTTCATGACTTTTAATTTAAAATATAGCTTACTGACTCACTTTATTGGTAAGGTCTTCCGGCTCTGGTTGATTCCTCTTCAGTTTGATGGACGGTGAGCGAAGAAGACTTTTGATTCGACTTTTTATAGTTGACCCCTCTAATGCCATTTTCCATTACACATTACATATAAGCCAGCAAGTAAATGTTTTCAATATAAATCTATTGCAAAACACTTCTGCAAATATTTCTCTACGCTAAAGTTTCGTAAAATATCCCAAGTCCAGCATCCATGCCACCTCTAGCCACGCTGATTCGAAAGATTAACTATTCCTCCGCGTTCTCTACCTGCGTTGTGACACGAACATTGCAGGACTGGGGCTGCGCTAATTTGATTGGCTGTGCGACGCTTTGAAGTTGTTCCTACTGATAAACGCGAGATATACATCTACCGGCTCCGTGTGATAATGACCTACTCAGTGTTAAGGTGCGTCAATATTTATCTGGAATGAAAGAGGCCACTGAAATATACATCACGTGAAAGTTTCGTTGAGGACGGCGGAAATGAACATTGCGTTAAGTGTCTTAAATATTTATTGAGAGTGATTACGTTAAATGTCAGGTTTACAGTAACCCCTGTGCGTGAATGTGCGTGAAGAAACACACTTGGAAGCTGATTAACCGTTTTGTTGTTTGCTGTTGTTGTTTGTTTGTTTAAGTTATTTCAAACTGAAAATTTAAATGACAGTAGGTGTATGGAATGCAGGGTTTTCTCAAAAACATATATAGGCTCCATAGTCATGGACACAGAGTGGCCTAATGCTACATTTCATCAGTTTACACTAAACCTAAAGACATCAGGGGCCAATTCTTTGTCCTACTTTCCTTATCAAGTCTCTGGACAGAAATGTTGTCATGAGGTTACGGAACCATCTTAAATCAAAATGTTAGCTAAAGGACAGACACTAGGCAGGTTTGCTTAGACTCATATAGAAAAAAAAATTCTGATACATTTTTTGCAGAGGCTTATTATGTGCGTCTGGTGATTTATGATTAAGTATCATTTTCATTTTATAAGGAGTATTAGACTTACAAACATCAATCAGGCATTTGTTTTACTGATGTTCGGGTGTATTACTCTGAACACTGTTGAGTACCAAAAAACATAATTAAATTCCATAAATAAAGGGCATCTATGTTAAAAGACCTGACTTAAGAGAAAGACAATAGTGCTTTACTGTCACAAGCATGTTGTGAGCTCAACAAATCATGATACAGTCACATGAAGGAACAAGACAGTAACGGGTCAGTTTGCTGTTTTGTAAATGATGTATGGTGTTCATCACACTCTGTTTAATTCTGTGGCAATCAACACAAGACTGACTGCACAGTGTGATTAAAACATGTCCTTTTCCTTCTTATCTACTGTGCTGGCAAAGCCCAAACACAGCTTATCTGTTGGTGTGGTTAGTCACGTGACTGCTGTTCAGCAAGGAGACAAACAGATTCAGATAGTCAGGTAGACACAAATGACACGAGCGTAAGTCAACACACCAGTAATAACTTAGTGTAATGAGAGCAGCAATTATTTATGGACCACTGCTGCCTCTAGCATAAAGAAAAATCTTAGTGGCCTACTGAAAGTGAACAAAATATGCAAATATAAATGACCCTGGGTTTAAGTGTGACAGCTTTCACACCTTGTGTTTTATGGCCAAATTCCTCAAGGGGTCAGTATCAGCCCAGTTACATCAGACGTTACAGTCAACTAATTAAGTACAACACACACAATCAATGCAATTTTTCATTGGTGTTTATTTTCATATCAAATTCAGCTTGTGTTCAACTGAATAAAATGCATTATTTTTTTCTACATTGGAAATTGATGCACAAAATCATCAATAAGGACTATTAAGAAACAAACACATTATTCAAGAAAAAATAGAGTAATTTCAGTTATATCCCCCCAAATTAAATATATATTTCAAATTTACTGGTCAAAAATTCAAGTGAACACAGTATAGTAATAGAGCTTATGATTGATACAAATCTGGAACATAACAGATGAAACAAAAAGAATCACAAAGATGGTACCTCAATATGAGGTTAACAGATCTAATGCTAAACAACACCACATGCTATATTTGTGTACTGCTTGATTTAAAGTCTGCAAACAGGTCTGATTTACTTTAATGTCCTCTGGGTTTCTAAGTAGGCACATCTGGTGGTTTGTTGAGAACATATGACTATTTGTGTTTTCTTCCCCTCATTCTGAGAAACACAGAGACATTCTGATGTTTAAATAAAAAGGGACTGAAGCGATGAGAGTTTTGTGGGCTGGCAGAGTTTGTATTTTTAGGGTGCTGTATTCCCACTATATTACCCTCTGCCTCTTTTTAACCAGGCCATTCCTGGTTGGCATGACCTTACTTGCAGTGGAACGACTTCTGAGCTGACGAACGTCTGCCCCATCAGGATCAGACTGAACAGGTTTTCTTCCCTTTCCCCTGGGTGACCTCCTCCTGGAGGTGTTCTTCAGGTTGGTAGCACTTGGGTTCTCTTTGTTTGAGTCTTAAGAAACTCCAGCATTGTCTATCTCTGTGGAAACCTCTTTGAGGTCAACAATATTTTTAATGGCAGAAATTTTCTCCACTTTGTCTTGCGCATCCAGTGAGGGAGCCAATGAGAGTGGTTTTGCAGTGTCTCCCACTGAGTCTTTGGGGTTTGACTGTTTGACTGTCTCTGAGATTTAGTTAACAGTGATGCTGCAGTCCCCTCCTTGTTGTTCACAACAGCAGCAATGTCAGTCTTACTGAGGGGCTTGAGTATTATCTTAGGCAGGCTACAAATTTCCTCTCCTGCATGAACATCAAAGACAAAAGAAACTTTATTCGACACCACATCCTTATAAAACCTTATAAATCCTGATTAAAAGTTACAATGTTCCTTTTCTTACCGTAAGGGAAAGTATTGTGATACAAGAGCTAACATTCACAAAAACTCACCCTTTACTCTAAATTCTCTAAAGATGTGAAGACTATCACATCTTTTCTCTGATACATGTGAAGTCAACCACTGCCTTTTTCCCATTATGAGTCCTGTGGCACTGTCAAATGATGAAATGCACTATTAGCACAACAATACCAGTATCTACATAGGCGATGGACTGTCAGGTACCACCAGTGAACACTGAGAGGGACTTCTGACCTGCAAATGCTACACAATATGCCACAGGAAGTGGAGCAGCAGACTGCTCCTTACCCGTGCTCAGTGAACTACGAGTTGCAGGCTAAGAGCTGCTGGGTGGTGTAAACAGAACAGGTGGAGGCTGAATAGAGTCACTGATTCGATTAACTGCAAAAATCAACACATTTGCATCAATGTACAGCTCCTGAAGATATACTGAGATCTTTCTAATAAAAGTATAACCATGCATGACAAACTGTTTGACAAATAGAAAGTGTTCAGTTACCTGGTGTTTTTTAGAAGAAGTACTTTATTTGTCACACACACACTGAGCAGTAAGCAGTGAAATGCAGCCTCTGCATTTAACCCATCCTAACACCAGTGAGCACACACACTATAACAGTGAGTAATGTGTTAGCTAGGTCAGCTAGTATAAGCTAGGAGCAGTGGGCAGCCGGCGCCGATGCCAGGGGACCAACTCCAGGTCTTTTTGCCAGTGCCTTGGTCAAAATCACTGACAGGAGTACTGATCCTAGCATCCCTGTCTTTGTGGTGGGAGGAAACTAGAGCACCCGGAGGAAACCCAGAACATGCAAACTCCACACAGAAAGGACCTGGGATGGCCAGGGTTCAGACCCAGGGCCGTCTTGCTGTAAGGCAACAGTGCTAACCACTGAGCCACTGTAAAGCCCAATAACTCTCCGAAGCACTGCAATACCGAGCCGATGCGTGGAGCGGCCAGAGCAAGCCCCTCTGCCGTATAAAATACAGTCATATTATGGTTGTCTTGATTATATTACAATGTAACAAAGGGCCCTCCCAAGGGGGCTATGTCATAAGGCCCGAAAATCGTTGATTTTGTTAGTTACACTACAAGGCATAAAATGAACTGTCAGCAGCATACAAGAAGAAGGACTTACAAAAATCACCAACCAAACCTAAACATGTAAAGACACCAACTAAGTGGGTCAGCAAAAAGAAAACTGAAAATCCAAAGGCTGGATAGAAATGCGGATGTGGTAGAACATGTAAATCAGGGTTTCCACTGGGATTTTTTCTTGCCGGTCCGGCAAGAGAATTCATTTTACCTGACAAATTTTAAAGTTTCTGGCCACATTTCAATAAGTCTATGTTCATTCATTCATTCCCCAAGCCGCTTCTCCTAATTAGGGTCGCAGTTGGTGCTAGAGCCTCTCCCAGCGCTCATTGGGTGGGGAACGCCCTGGAGAGGTCGCCAGTCCATCGCAGGGCAGACACACACACAAACACATTCACACACACCTAGGGGCAATTTAGCATCTCCAGTTCACCTGACCTGCTTGTCTTTGGACTGTGGGAGGATATCAGAGCTCCATGGGGAAACCCATGAACACAAGAGGAAAACACGCAAACTCCACACAGAAAGGACCCTGGCCACAGTCTATGTAACAAATGCAAATATAATGTACACCGAGGATGACGAAAGAATGACAACGACCTCAAATCAGTTTGACTATTTAATGAGCAGTAACGATTAAGCAAAACGAACAGTAACGATTGAGCAAAACCTAAACATAAGCCGCTAAAATGGCTATTATGAAACATCTGTAACCAGTAACATCTGTAGCCTGTTTAAAAAAAAGGCTAGGCCTACATGCCATCAAATGTAGCCTATAGGCTACCAGGTAACATTTTATTTTCTTCTTTTTTTCATTGCGGCAAAGTCCTCTGTTGCCAACTTGAAATCAAACATGGCCAATGTGTCTTTGCAGCTTGCAATGCATGTAAACCACATCACTCTCTCCTCCTCCAGACAACTATGTAGCACAGTCTTAATTTGATTCTGCAGAGAGAAGCCTTTAGACTGTTAGCAGGCTTTTTCGCTGTCAAAATATAAATGTTCCGTTTAAGGATAGCCTTTGTTATAGCTATATTTTTTATGAGCTTTATTACAAGACATTTTGACTGGCAAGTTTTTAATGAATTGTTTTGGTTTTTTTTATAAATTTTACCAGGCAAAAAACAGTGATTAGCCTACTGGCTAACAGAAACTTTGACGTAAATCTATGGTGTTGCCATAGTATTATTGCATATTATGCCTTAAGTCTGTCTGCAGGATGTATACAGAGTCTGGTAGCTTGGCACTTACTACAGGTGTAGGCCTATGTAAATCTGTGGTCTTCATTGCTGCGGTGCTTTTCATACATGGCCTCACCTTGTACAGTTGTTTGAAGGGGGCACTTGAGGTGTGGTTTCCCTGGGGCACCACATGGTGCTAATCCAGGCCTGGTTACAAAAGCTTGGCCCTTTGTGGTTACAACTTCTAAAACAATTCATGTTTAAAAGGCTATTACATAGATAAGGTGGAACTGCTTTTTAATCTCAAAATGCTTGATGCTGTTTTGGCGTCACATGTACCTATGGCTTGGTTGTTTGATGAGCATGACAGTTATTCATAATTGACTATTAGGCAAGTCATTATTGTGAAATAACAGTACAGGAAATATGTTCAAAGAGTCACAAATCATCTAAGTCAGTGGTTCTCAACTGGACTGGAGTTGGTAGATGATATGCAGCCTGCCAGCACAGATGCTGCAGATGAGGGCAGTAATGACCAGGAGACAGAGGAGGACGTGTCTGAGTCTTCCACCTCTACCTTGCCACCTCCCCCCGGGTCCATGAGTCCAGTACATCTAGACCATCAACTCGGCTGAGCTCACCTGAAAGTGCATCATCTGATCCTAGTCTGGTGGCAGCTAATAAACCTGAAAGGCCATATGAGGCCAAACCAAAGTCAAAGGACAGGGGGATCTGATGATCTTGGCATTGAGAAGGCTACTATTTTAAAGAATGTGTCTCAAACATTGCTAGCTGCTAGTCAGGATGGCAGACAGGTAGTGAGTAAAATAAAGCAACTCAATGATCCAGCGACCAAGATGAAACATCCTTATTATGATATATGATGCACGTGAAGCTGAGCAGAGAGCCTCATCACATCCACCCCACCCCCCCCCCCCCCAAGCACAACACAGCCATGTACACCCACCAAACACCTTGGCAGGGGCAGCCATCTTACTATCAAAATTCACCTAACCACATGCCAACACCTGCTCCAATGAACTACCTGGCAACACTACAAGAGCCATGCAACCAGGAAAGAGACATGCTAGAAACTGTGTGAATACAGTTCCTTCTGTGGTGCTAGACTGTACACTGTGAAATGTTTAAGTGTTGTTCAATTCAGGTTGCAACCATATTGAGCCTTGAAAGCCATTTTGGGACATTTACATTTACAATCTGCATTATGATAAAGCTGCCGTGCCTATTTGCAAGTTTGCAGAGTGGAGACCATGTTTATATGAACCATGTATCTACGTCTTCTTGTGCTCAAGTTTTTAATAATGAGCCACAACTGTTTTATATTATTTTTTAAGGTGGAGGAAACCATAAACATATTTCAATGACTCAAGGGAAGCAAAGACTTGGGACTTCAGATTACATTTATGCTGCTTTCACACTAGAGGTTTTGGTGTGGACCCGAGTCCGCTTGAGCCTTGAGTTCGGTTCATTTTGTTTATGTGAAAGCTGTTGTCCGAACTTGGGTGCACACCAGGGGAACGAGTCCTCCAAACAGCAGGGGTCTGGGACACGGTTCACCTGACCTCTAGTGCATATCGCATTTGGTGAGAAAGCCATCCGATCTAAAACCAGGAAGTAACTGCTGTTGATGACATGTAATTTGTTTAATAGTCGCACAAACATAAGCAGGAAAGGTGCACTATGGTTAAAGGAGAAATTTTGGGAAATCTACTAGAAATCTAAAGTGTCAAATGGAGAATATTCACAAAAACCCTGACATTTTCAAATTGTTCAGCAAGCAGCTCAAAGGGAGTTCTTGAGGTCCATGGAGCAGTGTCGGGTCAAAGTAAAAAAATTAAGGCAGCAGTACGTTGAAGTGATTCCCTTAGTGGCTTTCCATTTTGCCTCCCTTTTGTGTCGTTGACTAGCAACTTGGTAAATAAAAGCTGCACATTCCTTACGAGTTGATGAGGTAAACGGACCAGGTTCACAACCAAAAAATGTAATGTGAAAAGAGACCAACGGGGTCATGAAGAGGGAGGAATAATTGCCCTCGAGCTCAGACCAGCCAAACGGACCAACTGTGAAAACAGCCTGAATGTCAATAAACGTTTACATTTAAACATTTCAGAAACGTCTCTGATCCTGTCTTTGCTTTTATCGCACAACAGAAATGTATTCATTTTAACTATTTAGCATTCTGCAAGAAGGTGCTCTTTCAGATAAAAATAAACTACTTTCAAAGTCCATGGGTAAATCATAATTTCATACCAGGGAGCAGATAAAACAGGTGTCGGAAAATATGTACATGTCTAAATCATATTTTCCTGCCAGGAAACAGATCCAGCAGGTGACAGAAAGTATGTCTTCAACTGGTCTCGCTGCTCTTTTGCCGTTGTTGTGTCATTCCAGGCCCTGCTCGCTGCCACAGAAGCGAGTCCACCATCCCTTCGCCATGCTCCAGGAATGATTCTGTGGTTCTCATCCTCCATATCCACAAATCCTGGGGGCAGGTAGGCCTCTGATGCCTTCTCCATGAGAAAGTTGTGAACAGCAAGAGCGGCGAGTGTGATCAATGTAACTTTGTCAGGCTCAAGTGCAATGTTGGTCTGGAAAACGCGTAACCTGTTGGCCAAAATTCCGAACGCATTCTCGACTGTGCGCCTTGCCCTCGACAGGCGACAATTAAATATTCGTTGTCCATGGTCCAGGTTCCGGTAGGGATATGGCTTAACCAAGTCAGTCCGGAGAGGAAATGCTTCATCACCGAGAAACGCATATGGCATGATAATGTTGGTATCTGGCAGTGGCTCTGGACGGGGAACATTCAACAGATCTCTATCCATGGCAGTACAGAGGTCTGACTGGCCAAACAGTCCTGCGTCTGACACCCTTCCCTGTGTACTAACATTGGCATAGATAAACTTGTAGTTTGCGTCAACTACAGCCATGAGAACCACTGAAAATCTGGATTTGTAATCATGGTAGGTACTTCCAGAGTTAGCATGGGAATGCAAATATATGTGCTTGCCATCTATGGCGCCTAGGCAGTGAGGAAATTGCCACTTCTCTTGAAAGGCCCTTGCCACCTCTTGCCACTCTGCCTCTGTTGTAGGTGTCTGGAAAATAAACACCAAAAATAATCAACACATTATGTAATGTTATTTCATGTTCTTTTAGATAAAGTCCCTTAACAACACAATTCATGTCAAGCAGAAAATACAATACAATGGGGTCAAGAGATATAGTCTTCAAAAACTGTGATGCATTTGCTTTTCCAGAATGGCAAGATCACAGTACAATTTCTTCTGTAATAGTTTTGTATCAGTGGTGGCAGGGGTTAATTATTTTGCTGTTTGTTCCATTTCCATCCATATTGCTCTTTGGTTCTAGTGTAGGTTGTAGCACTACAGCTTTTAATATGTGGAAACTTGATTATTGTGGAATATTGATCACATAATTGTTGTAAGGTAAATATGTTTACTTAGGCTTTTTGGACCTCTGTGAGCACAGTCCACAGCCAAGAGTTGTAAGTGGCGCATGCACATTGATCTGTAATGACAGATATATCCGAGTAAAGTGAATGAATGCAATCTCTGCGTCCGCTCACAATAGAAACTGGCAACGAGGATAATAATAATAATAATAATAATAATAATGAAACATTTTCCTGGCTGGGAAGGAGAGACACTCGGTGTCAGTACTAGTGAGCACGACAGCCCTGTTTGGAAGAATTGATGAGTGACCGACAAACACTTTTGGAGTTACGATTGTCAGCCAGTTCAGACTTTAAGCCGCTTTCGACACCACGGACGGTGTACTCCCCGGGGTCTTTTGTTTACTTGCACATCGTCATCAGAAAACAGAGAGGGAAGCGCGCCAGGGTTCTGTGTAGAACCCAACAGTGAAACAACAAACCTCCTCTGCCCAACATTCTGCTAGTGAATGTACAGTCCCTGGACAACAAGTAAGATGAGTTGTGTGCATGAATAAAATACCAAAGGGACATTGGGAACTGCTGTATTCTGCCATTCACCTAGACGTGGCTGGAGCCCAGTGTGCCCAATTGTGCTGTCACTCCGGAGGGTTTCTCCGTCTACCAGCCTGACAGAACAAAGGACTCAGGCAGGCCGAGGGGAGGGGGTGTGTGCATTATGGTTAACTCTTTGTGGGCCATGGATGCCTTGTTTTTTAACAACGCACTGCTCCCCGGTACTAGAGCTGCTGAACATCAAAGTTAGACCCTTCCACCTCCCCAGAGATTTCAGCTCAGTTCGGAAGTCCATCCGGGATGTCAAGAGGAACTACAAGTGGGGTCCAACCACTACATCTCTGATCCCAGGAGCATGTGGAGTGGATTACACTGCATAGCAGACTATAAGGGGAAAAACAGGGACATTGTCCAGCCCACAACATCATTTGAACTCAACAGCTTTTATGCTCTGTTCGATGCGGACAACACAGGGCCCGCTGCATGTCCTCATGTGGGCAGGGAGGCTGCCACATTGACCCTAGAAACAGTCGATGTGAGATGGTCCTCGAAAATGGTCAATCCCTGCAAAGCTCCAGGGCCAGATGGCATCCCAGGCCGGGCTCTCTGTCAGGCCAAGTACAGCTCCAATGTCATAATTAAGTCTGCTGACATCACAACCATCCTGGGCCTCATCACAAACAACAATGAGGCGGTCTACAGGGAGGAGGTGAAGACGCTAACCAGCTGGTGCCAGGACAACAACCTCTCACTCTCAATGTTAGTAAAACTAAAGAGGTGATCATAGACTACAGGAAACAGCAGGGGGGGACGGCCACCTGCCCATCCACATTGTTCATGCTGAGGTTGAAAGGGTCAGCAGCTTCAGGTTCCTCGGTGTACACATTACCAAGGACCTCTCCTGTGTCACTACACACAGACACTGGTCAAGAAAGCTCACCAGCGGCTCTATTTCCTGAGAAGACTGAGGAAATTTGGCATGAACGGCAGCATTCTCACAAATTTCTACAGGTGCACCATCGAGAGCTTGCTGACGGGCTGCATCACAGTCTGGTATGGGAACTGCTGTGCCCACAGCCGCAAAACACTGGAGAGAGTGGTGGAGATAGCACGGTACATCACTGGCAACACACTCCCTGCCATTCAGGATATCTTCCATCAGCTGTGCCTGCATAAGGCACACAGCATCATTAAAGACCACAGCCACCCAGCACACAGACTGTTCTACTTGTTACCGTCTGGCAGATGACACAGGAACTTGGCTGCAAGTACTACCAGACTCAAGGACAACTTTTGCCACCAGGCCATCAGGCTTCTCAACTCATACATGTAATTATTCGCCATTGCATATTTGCTTACCTGCTTGTTGCACTTTGTACTGTTTACTTGCACTGTTTACATACTTTTTACATAAAAATGCGCAAAAAAAATCAGTCATGACTGCTTCTATTGAACATACAAACCCCATGCACAATATTGTGTGTATACACTTGTCACTTACTTTTACAAATTAAGCCTCCTTCATGCATGTACATACTGTTATTTTTTATTATAGCTCATAACATTTATATTTATACCTTTTATCTTCCATCCTATATTTCTATGACTAGTGCTCTTATTGCTGAGCTGACCTGTTTCTCCCGTCCAACACATTTCTTTGTACTGTTGACCCTGTGTTAACCTACATATAACAAATAATGCTGAAACTGAACTGAACATTGAACGGCTGGAACAGTTCTTTGAAGCTAACGACATAGCTGAAGAAAAGCAAGTAGCCACTGTCGGGTGGACACTGTGCAGCTTTCAGAGAGAAAAGGACATTTGTTAACCTTAAGTGTTCCTTAGTAATTAAAGTTGCAGTTGTGTAAACTCTCTTCCTCTTTTTCACCCTTCCTTATCTATTTCTATCACTCTCATTCTGCCTCTCTATCCCTATCCCCGTTGATCCCAGTTTTCTCTTTATGGCTCAGGCCTCCCTGCATTCAGGACCAATGCACACCAAAGCAGAAACCACTCGCTGTAACACCTAACAGACGCCAGGCTCAAAGTTTTAGCACAGCAACCCCCAGACCATTTGGTCAAATGCTGATAACGTTTAATTGCGAGGGAGACTAGATCACCTCGGGAGGTTAGTTTCCCTGTGAGAATGGAATTCAGACCATGCCACAGGCCCCATCTGCATTGCTCAACTCAGGCACAAACTTTGTAGAACAAAAGAGAAATGAAACTAACCATACGATATTATCAATTAAATATGCATATCGAGTCATAACTGTTCGTATAGTCACAAATGCGCGGTAAAACTTAAAAATAACGGAGCCAAGTCACGAGCAGCTAATTGTATGACCATCGGTGTAGCTGTGCTGTTTTTAATGATAAAGAAACCACATTTGGTCTTGTTCGGGAGCAGAAAATGCGGCAGATATGAGTACGCGGATGTAATTTTACTATTCTTTAATGGGAAAAGGTTATGTAAAATTATTTCAACCGAGCTCAAATTAATACTTTCCAAATTCCAAGGAGCGTCTCCTTGCTTCAGGCAGAGACACCCCCAAAAGGATAGCAGCACCCCCCCCATCTGCAAATCAGATAAAATGCCAGACTCCCTGCTATCCTACAGTTCAGCTACTCTAAGGTTCAGCTCCAGTTGAGCTCCAGTTGTATCAGCTGTAATGTAAGTCCGTCCGTTCTGTCCTGCTAGTCTCCATGAAGAATTGGCCCAGGCTCACCGCTACAGAAGATCCGTGGCGCTAAAAGACTTTCCTGGCTCCGACACGAAGTCTCGCTCACGGACTCCAACTGCCAATCTCAATAACTCCGGTTTCTCCTACCTGAATGTGGCTGGGCCTGCTCTTCTTCTTCCTCATCCCTTTTCTCTCCCTTCCTCACTACCCCTTTTTGTGTGTAAGTAACTCCACTAGAACATCACTCAGTTCTTTTGGTTAAGCGTGCCTCTTCGTGAGTAATGCCTCATACTCATGTAGTTGTTCATTCATACATACCTTAGGTAATGAGGATATTGTTATTGTCTACCGTTAGTTGTTTGTCTTCTTGTTAGTAGTTTAGATGCTGTTGTATGTGTGTGTATAGCGGATGTGCCTAAATTCCACCTGATTTCCAATTTATTCAACGTTAGATTCATTCTGTACCGTTTGAATTTGATCATTGTATTAAACGTGTACGTTCGTATTCCTACTCTTTGAGTACATGATAAGTTATTTCCAAGTTACTGAATGTGGTGATCTGGGACCTTAGTTAGCTAGAGGTATTGAATTCGAAGAGTATCATTGTACTTGCTACTTTAATGCTGTTATTTATTATATGTACAGTTAATGAAAAGTTATTCTGAATAATTTCTAGGTTCAGTGTTCAGAGCACTGAGCTATAAATAGAGTTTTTCAGAATATCTGTAATTTCACTGGGTTCAGGTTCCAAAATAAGGTTATGGTTACAGCAAAGTGATATTAGTATTAAGTCTAATATTCACAGTGAGCCATTAACCAGATTTTCCTCATACCATTGGCACAACACCACATTAGCTACATATGGACTCTTGAGAAATTTATTGCAGCCAAGTAAGGCAAAAGACAAAATTTTTGATTAAATAGTGGCCATTCTCAAGGAACATTTTGAGCCAAAGACTTTCTAAGTAGCGGAAAGGTTGTTTTAATCGGTGTAACGAAAAACCCAACTAATCAGTGGCATAGTATGTAGCTGAAATGAAGCAATACATGATGTAAAGAAATTGTACCACTACCTTTGGGGCAGACATTTTAACTTAGTCACTGATCATCGCCCCTACTGACACGGTTTAGCGAGCACATGAGTCTGCCTACACTGGCTGCTACACACATTCAGCGGTGGGCAATTATACTATTAGTGTATGACTACCACATCGCAAGTCAGAAGAGTGTAGTAATGCTGATGGACTTTCCCGCTGTCCTTTGCCTGAGACCAGTGACACAGGAACTACCGTGAGTTCAGCTATAGTCCAAAGCCCTATCCCCTGCCATGAGTGGAGGACCTTTTTGCTACACTAGTGAGTGGCAAAACATTTCACAAAGCTGGATATGAGCTCAGGGTCTTTCTCTGGTAAAAGAAAAGGTGAGGGTAATAAAGGAGGCTCTGAGTCCAAATAACATAGCGGAGCTCAGGTTGTTCCTGGGCTTGGTGAACAACTACAAGAAGTTCTTACCAGACCTGTCCACTGTTCTCGCCCCTCTCTATCGGCTACTTCACAAAGACAGCTCATGGAAGTGGCAGCAAGCTCAGGAGAAGGTGTTTCAGCAGGTAAAAGAACTGTCAGTACCATTGCTGGTGCACTCTGATCCAGACAAAGAGTTCATCGTATCCTGCAACACATCGCCCTATGGTGCTGGGGTAGTCCTTTTGCACCGCATGGAGGATGGATCTGAGAAGCCTATTGGGTATGTCGTGTACATGTACAACAGTGGAAACGGGATACTCACAGTCATAGAAGAAAACGCTAGCTGTAGTTTTCGCTGTAAAACACTTCCATCAGTACCTGTATGGTTGTCCTTTTACTATCTATACAGACCATAAGCCCCTAATGGGTTTGTTTAGTGAGTCAAAATGTATTCCACCCATGGCTTCTGCTAGGATACAGCGCTGGGCATTAACCTTGTCAGCGTACCAGTGACATGTAGTGCACAAGGCAGGTAGTGAAAATGCAAATTCCAATGCCTTTGGTCATCTCCCTCTCCCTGAGACACAAAGCCAAACTTCCCCACCCCCAGAAACTGTGTTTCTGTTAGATAGACTGTCCAGTTCTCCAATGACAGCAAAACAAATCAAAATGTAGACTGAGAGAGACCCAAGCGTTATCTCAAGTTAATACATGGGTGATGCAGGGCTGGCCAGCAGCAGTTGATCAGAAGGAATTCAAGCCCTATGCTAAGCGTCAACAGGAGCTAAGTGTTCATGATGGCTGTATCCTTTGGGGATTCCTCCCCCAGGGCACGCACAAGTAATGGTGGAGCTACATGAAGACCACCCTGGAGTGTCCAGGATGAAGAGCCTTGCCAGGTCAGTTGTTTGGTGGCCTGGGATGGACTGCGCTTTAGAAGAAAAGGTTAAGGCGTGTTCACAATGTAAAAGTGGCCAAAAGATGCCAGCACCTGCTCCGCTCCACCCATGGGACTCCGTTTATGGGTCACATGCTTCTAGCGCTGGCAGACTCACATTCTAAGTGGCTGGAAGCACATATCATGTCAAATATCACTGCGGAGACACTTAGAAGGATTTTTGCCACCCATGGATTACCAGATTCTGTCGTAGCTGACAATGGGGCCACTTTCACTAGGGAGGTTTTCCAAGAGTTTATGGGGAAACACGGAATCCGTCATGCCTGCACTGCACCCTACCACCGTACCTCACACGGCTTAGCTGAATGTGCCATTGAAACTTTAAGACGTCAGGGTACTCGGTTGCAACTAAGCTTTCACGTTTCTTGTTCCAATGCTGGATCACTCCTCACATGACAAAAGAACTGTCAGCAGCAGAGATGTTAATGGGGAGAAGGCCCAAAGAGTTGCCCAGAAACAAGAAAAGCAAAAAGTGAGACAGGACCAACATGCTAATGAGAGGCTTTTTAAGCCAGGTGTATGTCCAAAACTTTGCCGGCATTTCACCCTACCAGGAACCATTCACAGCCAGACGGGTCTGGTTTCTTTTGTGGTGGACTTGTCAGATGGCAGGCGGGTTCACAGGCACCAGGATCATATGCATATCTGCCATGATGCAGGGGGGAAGGGGCCTCAGAGCATTTCACACAAGGCAGCTCTATGGACAGTGCTGTAGTGCCAGTAGCACCAGATCACGCTGATGGACTGTCTGTGCAAACTGCTCCACCTGCCCCTGTCCCAAACCTGGCCAGCTGAGCACAGCCTGCTCCTGTATCTGTATACACCAAGGGAGAACTGAGGAGATCAAAAAGGCAACACAAGCCCTCCTGATAGACTGAGTTATTGAGTTAAAAAAAAAGAGTTGAACACTGTTGTGAAAAACAGGAGGCCATAGTGTTATTGTTGTTAAACACGTTAGGTTCTGCCTGTTGTAGTGATACATTTTTGTAAGTAGTCAATATGCGGTTTAGTGACAGAAGAGAGATACCCTTGATGTTCTCTAGCAGTTTCTAATGGGAGGTACACAGTCTGTTTGTTTGTGTCTTATTAGATGTTTTAACCTAAAGAGGGAGAGTTGTTAAGGAGTGGAATTGTGGCACTACATATTAATAGTGGTGCACCCAGGAACCTCTGATGAGTAAATCCTGGTGCCTGCCAGACCTTTATATGTTTTGCAGTGCGCATGTTAGGAGTGTACTGTTTAGCTATGTAAACTGTTGAGAGCAAGTTCGGTAAAAGACCTAGCCTTATTAATTGTCTGTGTGCATAATTGCTCCCAAGTTACGACAGAATTATATTAATTGGATGTCATTCTCAGGTCAAATGGGGAATAATGTGGTATATTGATCACATAATGTATGGCAAATATGTTTACTTATGCTTTTTGGGCCTCTGAACACATTCCTGTTCAAGGGATGTAAGTGACACATGTGCATTCATCTGTAATGAAAGATATGTGCCAGTATCTGTATTCTACCTTGCAATCAATGCAAACACCTTCCATGCAAGCAATAAAACAAACATGGGAGGAAGAGCTAGGGTTGGGTGTATCTGATGATATATGGGAGGAGGGTTTGGAATATTTACATGTCTGCTCTGCTAATGCCAGGCACTGTCTAAGCCAATTTAAGGACCTACACAGGTTGCACTACTCCAAGACGAGGCTGCACAGTTTTTTTCCAGCATAGCTCAACATCGTTTCATATCATATGGACTAATGACCGCCAAAAAACTTACTCGTTTTAGAAAACGGTGGAGGCATCATCATCTAAACTGTGGCTTACCGAGCTAAAAAATATACTGCACCTCGAAAGAATTAGATATCTTTTAAGGGATAGGTTAAAAGATTTTGAAAGATCTGGCTCCCTTTTATTTACTACTTGGACAAATAGCCCATTTACTTGTAAAAGCTTCATCACCAATCTGGTAGACCTGCTCAGGGGTTGGGGGTGGGAGGTGGAAAGGGGGATCTGGGGGATTGGTCTAGTTTTTGGGGTTTTTTTTTGCATGTGCGCTCTTGCTCCCTTGACTTATGTGTGATGTCCAATATAAAATAATAAAAATACACTTGAGTATAAAAAAAAGGTGAATGAACGCTACCTCTGTGTCTGCCCCATAAATATACAACAATTATGATGGAAGTACTACTTATAAGCATTGGGCTTATGATTGTGTTTTTTGACTGAAAGAACATGCTACATGAATGAATACTGTGGAGGTAACAAATAAGCTAATCATAAATGTTTCTATAATTTCAAAGTACTGTGAATGCTGGCTAATCAATCTATTAATTAGGACAAATGTCATACCTTCAAATGGTCTTCCTTTAAGACAGTAAACAAGGCCCCACATGTCTCCATTACTATGTCGCCAACAGTAGTTCGGCCGATCTGGTACTGGAAACCCAGGGACCTGAACGACTCTCCTATTAAGAAGAACAAGCTATTATGTGCCTGAAATAAAAACATTTTATTTGAAACAATCAGTGTTTTGAATTTGTTTCTCTTTACCAGTAGCAAGGAACTGTAGCGTGACTGACAGCCGCTGACTGGCACTGATGGCCACCCTCATGTTTGTGTCGCTCTTGCGGATGAGAGGCTCCACCTTTCCAAGTAGGTAATTGAAATCTTCCAGATCCATCCTGAGAAGATCACGGAAACCCCTCCTGTCATTGTCCTATAGAATAATAAAATCAAAACAAATCTTTGCACTATTTGGAAACTCAATGTGTTAAATATTCTACACAATATTACTTCAGTGACCTTTGGTAAAAACATTGGGGTATATGACAGTCATACAAATCCTTGGTAAGCTACTGCTTACTAGGGCTGCTGCCTAATAGTCGACCAAGCCATTAGTCAATGAGAAAAGTCTTAGTTGACCAAATTGGTCAGTTAGTCACAGAAAAAAAAAACCCTCAAACTCCATTCGGGAGCTGCGCCTTGTGGTTAAAGTTAGTAGACTATGTTGGGCAGGAAATCATTGCAAGTGGGGGATCATTTCGAGCATGTAAAGGAAGAAAAGTCAATATTTCTTCAATTTAATTTAACAAAAGGGTGTTTTTTATTTATCATTTGGTTCACAAGTTATTGTGTTAGTGTTACAATGAGATTAAGGCCGTAATATTATGAGAATAGTGTTGTAATTTTACAAGAAAAAAGTCATAATATCATGAGAATAAAGTCATAATTTTACAAGGAAAAAGTCATACTATTACGAAAATAAAGTTGTAATACTACGAGAATAAAGTCTTTTGGGCTAATATGCATTTTCCCCCCCGTTTTCTAGGTTCATTTTGCCATGGTTAAATATAGCCAGAGAATTAAATAGACAGGCTCTGACACAGCCTAACTGTCGTATTAAATGTAATCACAAACACGATGATCCAACAAATGGATTTCATTAAAAGAGGTAGGCATGAATGACCTCTTTGCAGCTCCTTGCAAACTTTGCGAACTAAATATATAGGCTACAACAATAAAACAAAACATGAAACATGACTAAAACATGACTGAAACGTTTCAAGCAGACTGTTAGAGGACATATGGGCTATTAGCTGAGCAGCTACAATTTTTTCAAGTATTTTTAAAAGAAACAGGAGATCAGAGATCAGCCTATAATTATTTAAGGCTTCAGGGTCAAGGTTCAGTTTTTTAAGTAAAGACCCGATCACGGCCCTTTTAAAAGCAGGCAAGAGGCTGCTTTAGCAGAGTGTACCAATTAGAACAGTGTATCTAGAGATAGGGTTAAACTGAGTTAAAGGGTGCACATCCTGATTAATCTCAGGCGCAGTAACGGAGAGCGTGTAGACAGTCTGATTTGATAAACTAATTTGAATATCACTACGAATTAAGGGTTTTTTGGCGAGAAAAATTCAACAAAATCGTTTGCATTTGCAGTAAAAGGGCTAGATTGAGGTGAGTGGTTCTGGGTAAGTTTAGACACAGTATCAAAAAGGAACCTGGGGTTATTTTTGTTAAGATCAATGATTTTTGAGTAATACGTGGATTTGGCTGTGGAGATTTTATAATCCATGGCAGGTGAGATAGAAGACCTCTAGTTTAGTGTCCCACCAGTTTCGTTCCAATCTCCTACACACCAGCGTGCAATTATCGTTATTAAAGGTGTTGAGTACGCCTATTTTTTATAGTTCATGGTGCTACCATATCTGATACATTATGGAGGGTAGAATTTATACTGTTTGTCAAGTCGTTCAAAGACCCTTGCTGATCATTAAAAGGCCATTCAGAGCTCGTTTGTTACTAAGCATGCGAAATGCATCCCGACATAGGTAAGTTCGCAACACCACAACTTGAAGCTGAGTTTGCCTACGTCTTATCCAATATTCTAATATTGGAATAGCTTGTCAACTGTTACCCCTGACTTAATCATCACATTAACACAACACAACAATTAAAAGTTTGTTTTTTACTAAGTATGCGAAATGCCTCCTGACATTGGTCAATTAGCAATACCTCTAACATGCTCTAAGCACACAAACAAACATGGCAGTGACCCTTGTCCAAATGTGTCTCAAGGGGTATCTCATGACGAAGGCATCTCTAGACCAACCCCCATGATACAACTCATTCATTTGATTGGTTAAACATCCTGTCATTCATCAGACTGGTAAAACAACCAAAAAATCTCTTCAGAGGTACCAAAATTCATCCTTTCCCCATGGCTACACTGTTCAACATATCAAAAGTCCCTTCACAATATAAAATCAGGGCACCTGTGACTTCATGTGCACCAAGTCTGAAATGAATCCAATAAACCATCTAGGAGCAAGATCAGTGAAAAAGCCACTCTCTCTGTTGCCAGAAAGTGGAGATATACCAATGTCACTCTGGGCATGTGGATATCATCATAACCATAATAACCAATAACCTGTGAAGGTATTCCTGTTTGCATGGTGAGACATAAATTCATCGTTGAGCCATTTCAAACCTTGCAAGATATCAAAAATCCCTTCGCAATTTAAAATCAGCAAATTCTTGACATCATATATTGCAATCCAATGAACCGTCTAGGAGGAGAATGTCAAAATGTAACGCGTGTCAACATGCAAATAATCCAAAACAACTCACTTCCTGTTGGGCATATGCTTGTACAATGTACTTCAAAATTGCACATCCGAACAACTTCATCCCAACCGCTGCTTGCGTTCGGAGGCGCTATGGCGCTCCTTGACCACGCCTAGCCCATGCACTATGTAACTCTTTAATTTACAGAAATATGATGCGTGTGCCAAATTTCTTTAGTTTCATGCATTACAAAAGCCTCAAAAACACGTGAATCCATGAAAAATCATAATAATGATAAAAAACAAAACAATAGGGCTTTGGCACCTCTGCCCTCAGCCTGCACCTCTGGTGCCTGGGCCCTAATGATTATGTGTCAGTTACAATGCCCACCTGAGAGAGGATATCCAGCTTAGGTAGCTTTAGCTCGGTCTCTAGACTGAGAGCTTGTCGCAGCTGAGCAGAGCTCATCCTAGGTTCTCTCCTTCTCTGTCTCTCCTTTTCATTGTGATACAAGCGAGGTTTGCAGAGTTCTTTGACTGTCGGTTTCTGTATTTGTCCCTTCCTCTTTTTCAGCTGCACAGATCAAAAGTGTTTTGAAGGGCATGACTTAACAACGGACCATTTTACAAGTATGAACGAGGCCATGTATCGAGGACACAGATCTAAGTTTGAAAAACAATCTGTATACAACTCAAACTAAATATTTAGTGTAAACATCTGACATATAGTGGAATGCTTAGCAATGAATAAAAGAAAAGACGTACCCGTTCTCGGAGACGTGCATTTCTCTCTACATCCTTTAAACGAGCTCTGAAGTAAAGAAAGGTCAACTCAAAAAAACTCAAGCTAAGGCCATTCAATAAAAACACTTCCCTGTGCATATACCAGTGATTTACGTACTTAAATACTGATTAAGTCAACAGTTACACAACATTTTACAAAATGTTTGGTGAAAAAACAACAACCTTTCAGTGCGGTTGTTAGTCACATACATTCTTTTAACACTTGTCAAATAACTTCCCTTGTCAAATTATCATATAAATTTGTCAATTACTAGTTTACAATCACAGTTGAAGATATGTAATCTCCCCCTTGAAGTCCACAGAAATAACTTACTCTTGGTTCATAGCTTCATCTTTCAGCTTGTTCATAGCAATTCTTGCCGCCTGCTCTTCAAAAGTCTCAATGTCCACGATCTCGTCGTCCTCACTGAATGTTCCATCCTAGGATTTGAAAATAAACATCCGAACAGATGTTTCACTCATCTTAGATCGAAGTACTGCAAGAAGAGACACGTTCTGTGTGTTATTTTGCCAAGTTAACAAGTTAAAACATTATTAAACAGAATCAGAATCAATGAAAAAAAGAAGATAAAATATATTGCTTGCCTGGCATGAGGAAATACCCTTTGTATACATGAGCATACATCAGGTAGTGATGGATAATTTGAAAGATTGTTTAATAGAACATTAAACTTCACTTACCCTTCTTCTGACCTCCTCATAATCACTGTGAGACACAGAGTCGTTGCTTTGTTGTTCCATCTCCACCTCATCATCACTGTTGTTCTTATCCTCATAAGCCTCCCTCTCGTTGCTTTTCCTTGGCTCACCACTCACTTCTTTAAGCACTCTCACAGCGCTTCTGCGTGCCCAGCCGCTACCATCAAATCTTTTACCAGCTATTCCCATCTTATTTTCTGGGTCACTCTTGGTTATTTCTTCTTGGATGTTCTCCTTTTCTCCAGACACCCCCTGTACCCTGGCAATCTGATGAGGGGCACACTTTGAAGATGGTGGATTTAGAAACAGGTTTTGCAACCTAACTACTGGCAAGTCAGACGTTACTGGATTCTTTATCAAAGTAACTGGGTACAGCACATTATTGTGATGGTTAAAGCCATTATTCAGTGTTTGGACACTGTAAGGGAGACTGCTGAAGGAGGCTAACTCTGATTGTGTTTGGTCATTATGAACTGCCTCTCCACTGCTCTCGGAGATATGGTCTAGTGACGCATCACTATGACTTTTGCTGTAAGGTTTCAGGGTCTGTGTATCACTGCTTTGGAAGCATGTCCGGCCATCACAGCCTGCATCTGGATCAGAAACAGACACGGGGCCTTCTGCAGTACGGCTTTTTTGTTCAACACCGATCCCAGAGTTCAGTTCAACTTCAGATGCGAGTTTAGCACTGAGAGAAGGTTCTTTCTGAAGAGCTGTACTGTGAGTGACATTCCTGTCTTCACAGTTCTCTGTGGTTTCCAAGTCCACATGTGATTTTGACAACTGGGTCACAGTACAGCTGTGAGGTGAACCTGCTTGTAAAGGATCCTTAATATTCTCATCATTGTCGTCACTTTGGTCCTTATCTTCCCTATCCGACGCGTCCTCTTCATCCCACAGGACTTGCTCTGTCCCTTTGTGCGGCCAATCATCATCATCATCATCTCCGGAATCTGCTCCTTCTGGCAACCAATCGTCTCCTTCCCTTAGAACCTGCTCAGTTGTTCTAGGTATCCAGTCACAATCATCAGATGGTTCTGCTACCTCAGTGTTGTTAAGCCTTTCAGCAGCATTCCATGTCTTGCTGTCTGCGTCTCTCTTGGTGAGAGTCTCCTGAGGGACTTCCTCCTTTTCCTTAGAGAGTTTTTTTATGACAATCTGAGGAAGTGAGGTTATTGAATCAAGCGGCTTTGCAAAAAGTTTCTGCAGCCTAACCACTGGATTTTTCCTGGGCTCACACTCTTTTGAGTTCTGCTCCTCTTCAGTTGGCAATTTACACTTAAGAAGAGCTTCATTCTGGAGAGAAGTGTATGGGGTGGCATCTGGATTAACAGAAGACACTGTGGTATTCACATCTATGGGTGATTTGGGGAGCTGTATCAGTGTGAAGCCACCAGGGACAGCAATAGGTGTAAACCCAGCAATCAGATTCAAGGTTTTGACAGACTGGTTGTGAACTGCAAGCTTGCCCTCATCAGCAGGGGGACATATCTGAGATGAAAATGTTCCTGTCTTGTTGAGAAAGCTGGAGGGTAGTTCGATGGCTGGTGTACCACTGGCAAAGTTGATACTACTCTTCCCTGAGAGAGACGGCATCTTGGGTGCTAGAAGCGGGAGGGGTTTATAGAAGGCTTTCCTATGAGCTTTAGGCTTTGGAGTTGCTGGGGCTGATCTGGCCTTTGGATTGAGTGCAGTGGTGGCAGAAGTCAGAGTGTTACCTGTGGAATCATGAAGGACAGAGAAATGGAGAGGTTTAATCATTAAACTCCACTCAAACTTAGTCAGAATATTCACAGACAGTTGTAACTACAAGATATGAATATTTAATGAATGTCCCAACAAGACTACAATGAAAATACAATGAAATTACTATCGCACCATGTGTGATGCTGCAGCATAAATTAGAAACAGATTTGTGAATATGAAAAATTGCAATAATTTTGTCTAAATTTATAATATATTGCCACAAGATAGCTCACTACAAAGCATTTTGAACCAGTTCTTGAGTCCTCGACTGCCTCAGCTGGATGTTTTCAAGTTTATGATTTATAAAAACTCACAGGTCATCCTATCAATTTGACAGCATGGCAGAGGAATCACAGAAGCTCCTGCAAGAACTTCAATATCAGCTCCAGAAATTCCATAATTTGTACTCCACATTACTAATCATAACTAATTCTGACTGAGCCAAGACCATGGTCTTCACCAAAACAGGAGATAGCAGACTTTGCAGAGTGTCTATCCTCACCCTTGTTTTCAAGGTCGGGTTTGGGCTCTGGAGCCTTGGGTTGGGACAGAGCAGCGTATAGTTGGTTGACAGGCACCAACTGTATTAGCTGTCCACTGGGATGACAGTACAAGTTGGATCCTATTATTCCTGGAATGGGCTGCAGGACCACAGTCTGCCCTGTGGATGCAGGGACTGGCTCAGAGCTTTGGCTCAGAGAGGGGAGAAGCCCAATATTGTCTGTCTGCTTCTCCTCCCATTCTTTCTTTTTGTCCTCTGTCTTGTCACTGTGAGAGATGCACACCTTGTAGGTGATGGTGTAACTTCTTTCCTTTTTTCTGTGTGTGGTGGAAATTAAGCGTACGTGGTAAAAGCCAAGACAGAAAGGAGGGGACAGCAGGTTCATTGCCATGCGGCGGAACAGAGCAGAGAGCACTAGATTACGATGTGGTTCCCAGTTACACTCTGAATAGATCTCAAGCAGTTTGGTTGCTTTTGATTCACTAGGCTTTCCTTGGAGTACAGTGTCCTCTTCAGGACTCTCACCTAGAAACAATGAAAAATTAAAAGAAATAGAAAAGGAAGATATTACAGTTAAATCAAAATGATTGTGGAGGAGGTTCTAGTGATGCGAGAATAGAGATTGTTGTGGATTACTTAAATGCTCTGGAGTATTTGAGCAAGTATTTGATTCCAAGGAAATCAGTAATCTTGACTTAATCACGACTGTGATTACTATATATTTCAGGTTAAAATTTAAACAGTAAACACAAAATAATCTGTGATTAAAAATGGTTATAATGTTCAGATTAAAATTCTTCCTACTCGCCTGTATTAGGATGGGGAAAAGGCAAAGCACCTGGTTTGCTAACAGGACACTCTGAATGATCATCCTTCTTCAGTGCCAAAATTTGAAACAAAAAATGGGGAAAAATCAAGACTAAGGACATTTGTATTTGAATGCCAGGTGTTCAGCAGACTCCCTCTTACCAAGCACCTCACCTGTTTTCCTCTGAGAGTGACGGAGAACACACCAGGGAAAATGTGCACCTGGGGTGGTGGTGTACTATTGTATTCTCGCACACGCGCGCATGTCATCATGCTCTCAAAATACAGGTACACTGGATCTTTTTCCTCCTCTTGCATCTAAAATCAGGAAAGACAAAACTGTTTAGGTTAGACTGAGATTGAATGAGAGATGGCTGGTCATAGCCATCATATGTAAGTAATACCAAAGAATGTTGATGCATGCATGGGACCACATGAACATCATATTTAACTAATGTGAAACATTCAGGATTGCTGGAGAGAAAAAAAATGTGTCAACACCACAAAGTTTTAGGTGGATCTTGGATTTAGGAAATTAACTGCAGAGTTGGGTCACTGGATTTTGACAAAACTGGATCACCTCAGGTTTGGGCTGTGGTTTGATGTGTGTGTGGACTTTGCACTGCGGAGAGGGGAGAGTTGGCTGTGTTTTAGGGGCGTATAAGGGTTCTGGATCAGTCTCCCCAGTCTTTCTATTCCAGAGGGTAGAGATCTGGACTGGAGGTTCTGGTCTGGGCTCTCTGTCTGGGTCTGCAATAGCTATACATGGGGAAAGAACAGAAATCACTTATAAGGCACATTCCTTATGCTTTCTATATACAGAAAAAACATTTATACAAAATACCTACAAAACCCCATGAGCTGCCTCCTCCTTCCTTTCCTCTGCATCACCTCTGGAGAATCCTCTGGTGGAGGTCTGATTAGCAGAACTTTGTGTTTAAAGCAGGTACAGCCAAACATGCACTGGGTCCGTCTGCAGTGGGTGGGCTCTCGCCGTTCCCTGTGAAGGCTGTTGCACACACAGCCCAGACGGCAAAAATCCTGGCCACATGGTGCACTCTTACTAGGGTTTGAACTGAAGCAGTGTACTTTCACTGTGCTCTGTAACGGGAATAACAATTCAACCAATTTACAACTAGGGACATGTGCTGAAGGTTCTGATTAGACTTTCACTAATTGTAGCTGGAAATAATAAATTGTTTCTATACTAGAAATCAGTGCAGAGAATTGGACTCCTATAGTTCTCCTGCTTCTTCTTTCACATTATTATTTTTGTTCCTATACATGTCTATGGAAAAAAAACTTAAAAAGCTAAATAACCTTAGAGGTATGACCCTATGCCCTGTGCTACTCCTGGTTCTGATGCATCAGTTAACAACCTGGTTCTGATGCATCAGATTTATATTTACATTTATTCATCTAGCAGTGATTTCCAGGACAGGTGGAATACAAACCAGGTCTAAACAGCAAAAAAAGAAATCAAACAGCAAAGAGCCTAATTGTTTTGTTTTGTTTTTCACATGTTCCAGAGTCAACATTTCTTCAAAATGGTCCTGGACATGCCTGAAAACCAAAAATAAACCTCAAATAACACCCAAACCTAAATGTGCAACTTCTCACATCTTTAAAAACTTAACCTCAACCCCAGTACTATGGGGACTAAATGAAGAAAAGGCACTAAAATGTGTCCTACCTGTGCTGTGAGTAGGACTGACAGGGCGAACTGGGCCCTCTCTGTGGTGATGTCTGTACAAGCTTTGCCCTCCCACACAGTCTCTTTTTCTATAGCCAGTAGTTTCTGCTGAGCCTTGGAGATCAGTGCAGTGCCACGTGCACCAGGGGAGTAAGAACCCTGAGCTCTGAGGCTGCAGTCTCTTCTGCCCTCGGGTGTATGGGACTGGCTTGTTAATGGAGATTTATGAGAGGGTTTGAGGATACTCTGTGTTTTAGTAACAGGTTGGACGTGTAAAGGTCTTGAGGAAATGTGGTGGACGTGTAAAGGTCTTGAGGAAATATTCAGCTTCATTTTCTTAGCAGGCACAGGACTAACTTGCTTTGGTCTCACTGAGCTGAAAAACAGGCGGTTTCTGGGACAAACTACTGACTTGTCCAGAGATTTGTGGGGTATATTTGGTATGGATGTATTGGGTGGTACGATGTAGCGAGACTTTAGTACGCTATCTAGAGTCCGTACATAGCTGCTGCTCTTAGAGGGCATGCAGTAGGTCACTGGAGACAGAGAGATCTTGGAGAATGCGGCGGCCCGATCACTAATCTTCTGAGCCTCACTTTCCAAAAATTCATCCAGCAGCTCACTGCAAAACGCTGAGTGGTTCTTCGGACCTGCTCCCTCTAAAACAGAAAACCCACACTCAGATCTGTTCAAATGCAATTGCATACAGAGCTTTAACAATTCCAAATGTTGCTGTACAATTAATTGTCTCAGAAATGATTGGGATTAACAATATAATTGTATCTTTGTCAAATTTTTAAAAAATATTTATTTATTATTTTTCAAACAAATTAAAGTTTTGAATGAATCCCAGGATACTGTATTGAACGGCCGCATCTCTTTTGCGATGTAACGTGTCACTTTGTGAGCGTGCGCCATTTGAAACTTTCTCGTTTATATTTTGTCTGAATGCTGAATGACTCAGTGATGCCCAGTTGCTGTTAACGTTAGAAACTTCTCCTCACCAGTAATAATAGCACTGGTCATGTTACTGCTGTAACCTCGTGAATAATGAACGAAAGACCCGAAGATCCATAATTATGATTCGTGAACGACTCAGTCGTTCTGAGCCTGTGTAGCAGCCATGTGACAAGTGAACAGAAGACACAGACCCAAAAGCCCCGTTCATGAACAAAGCTGAGCCTGAGTGGCGTGCATGCTTGTTAGTCCCGAGTCATAAAAAAGATTAGTTCAAAATGAACGAATCCTTCATGAACAACACATCACTAATGCAAACAAAAGTGTGATCATACTTTGACTCATCTCGCTAAAAAAAACCCCAAAAAACTTCAACCGCGGGTCAACAAAAAAAAAAAACGTGATCACATCAAAAGTCGCAGTTAAACAGTTATGAAATAGTTGTTACAACAGAACAGCATTTTACCCCCTTAAAATGAGCTTAAAATGAGGCTGTGTGTGCTATGTGCAGACTCAGCTTTCCACCCTGAAAAGAGATATTCCGTCTTTGACCGATTCAAGAGGGAACTCACTATTTAATCGCTATTAATTAAAATTCATTTTAATCTCTGCTACTATTCACACTTCTGAAATTAAACATTCCTGTAAAATCTACAACACCGTGGGACAGCCTCCACAGAAAAGAGTTGATGTGTGCTTGGTACTGAGCTGTAACTGTTACCTTCAGGTGTACTTAGTGGAGTTTCAGGCCTAAACTCGTCTTTCCAGCCTTTTATTTTGGTGGGATCATTTGTCTTCCCAGTCCGAGAAACAAAAGGAACGGCCCCACCTGAAGAAGGGAAACAGACATTTCTAATTTTGATTTCGTCAACTTAACTTCATTCCCCAATAAAACCAAGCAAGTGTCAACCTACTGTACCACTGTCATTGATACAAAATGTTTTTAACTTGAAATTTATGTGTAATTGCTCATTGCCCAGACACAATAAACCAGCCACCTCAATATAAGAAGCACAAAATTATTATTAGTGCACGCATTATTTAAATGTGTGCTAACAATGCTCCCATTAATACACTAAATCCAGACTTGCTGATTTAAACAATATACATTCACACACATGGTTTCCATGTGATTGGTGCGTTACAAATTCCTCCACCAATCACTGACCATGTTACTCCTTTTACACATGCTATAATGAACTGCATGTGTTATGGGCTGTGGCAATCGAGACTGTAAGAATAGAATATTTCAATGAGCGTTCTCACTCACCAGGGGGTGGGACAAGGCTCCCTTCACTCACTTTACCTAAGCCACCGCATACACCTAAGTATTGTAAGTCTATGGAAACAGCTGGATCCAGAAGATTTAATTTCAGGCCAACTGCATGGAAAACAATAAGACAATATTCACATTTAATCACTAAATCTCAGTCACTCAGAAGGCACAATACACGGTTGGCCATTTCGACTGATTCAAATATGATTTTATTGTTTCTGTATGCATGGAGCTGTGGTGTGCAGTTCTAATCACCTTTCTGCAGATCGGGGTGAATGACCTGTCTATGCACCTGTTGTTTCAGATCCTGAAGTAAAGCGCTCTCTGAGTTAGAAATCTTCTCCTCAATAGTTATGGGATCTTCTCAACAAAAAAAAAGAAAAAAGAAAAAGAAAAAGAAACAGACATGGTTTAGCTGGGAAGGGTTTCCATTCAAACAGTTATGATTGCTGTGATACAGAATTAACACTTCAGATTTAAGTACATACCCTTATTAGTTTCAGCAGGCCAAGATTTCTCTGAATAACCCTGAATATGAACTGGTGGAGGTTGAGAGACCTCCTTGCATCCTGTCACTCTCCCCACATCAACACTCAGCGCCTCCTGAGGCACAAAACACCAAGACATTCGGCATCATCATCATCATCATCATCATCATAACTATCAACAAACATGACAGTTGTAAAAAAAATAATAATAATAATAATACACCAGAATATAAGCTCTTGATGCTCTATGACTGAGATCTGAAAGTTTGTTGAGGATTTGCAAACATACCTTAGTGCTGAAAGACACCAAGAGAAGACCCTCTACATCATCGAGGTGTGGCTCCACAGCTCCATCTGTCGGGTTAATGGCAGATTTCACATTCGAACCCTTGAAGTACTTTGTTTTTGACCACCGTTTAGATTTGGGCTTCCTCGCTTTTCTCATGGCCTTAGGAGGTCTCATTTTATACCTTTGAATGTTTAAGGTGTTCTCAGCAACAGGAGGTGACAGTTTAGGAAGAGCAGCTCCATGCTTCCGTTTGACAGGGGAAACAAACTTCTCATGAGACTGAAGCTGAACTGCTGCAGGGAATTCTAATAGTTCAGCATTTGGTCTTACGGCGATGTCAGAGCAAGAATCTGCAGGACAATGTTTTCCACTCATAGTAACATCCTCGTTCTCAATATCCAAGGTTCCATCATTGTCACTCACAGCCACAGTAGGTACACGTAAACCTGTAGAGCACTGCTTCAGTGAAATCTGATCCCTGTCACACTGACTGGGATCCATCATCCCTGAGCGGGTCAGTTCATGAGGTACATCAGCACAAAAAGAGAGCTCCTGACGGTCATAAGGAACAACCCTCTTCACTTCAGGAACAACCTCCTGATCCTCCGCAAGAGTTTCCAATTCAGGATGAGAGCGTTTCAGGCTGTTGGGGATCAAAGAAAGACAAACCCTGTTATAGTTTTTCACAAATGGTGAGTAGCTGATTATGTAGCTGATTAATTGAGTAATGACAACTAGCAGCTGCAGGACTATTAAGGGAATAAATGATGCCTTGTCTGAAAGACTGTCAAGCTATTCATTAATACATTTCATATACTATGTACCCTCCAATATCTGACATATTGAATATATCTGTACTTTGGAAAACATGACCAAAACCACAAACACTTCACAAATGGACAAATAATGTATACACAATAAAGTACTCTCATATGCACTGGGCTGCAATAATTGCATCAAGTTTGCAATCTGTATACTCACTGTTTATAAATGTTAGTAATCAATTATTTAATCGCACATTGTATCGGCTATTTCAGATCAGACTATTGCAGACTTGGCTATTACAGATAATCTACATTTCAAATTTGCTGAGAGTAACCTCTTCTTTCAATCTGCTGTGGATTTATTTCATTTTCATCTGGGTCAGATAAGGCTACAAACACTTCTCAGTGTTTCAGGTTTTAAACGTACCCCATCTCGAGCAGAAAGAGAAAGTCTATGATCAACTAACCCTTGATTTACTCAGTCATCCATGATAATGGAGTGTTAAAACAAAGGTATAAAATGCAAGAGTCCCCAGGACCAGAGTTCAGACCAACTGGCCCAAGATGTGTGTACAACTTCACTTCTTTTAACAGCTGGTATTCCAGTACAAATTGCTTTCGCCCAGGTCACACCAGTCAAAGTGCTCACGTGAAAAAAATAAATCAACAGGGCAGAGCAAGCAAAGGCAGACAGTACAGAGGGGAAACAAAAGGCAGTGTGAGGCAGTCCTTTAACAATGTAGCATATGACATCACTATATTCTGGCTCCTAAATATTCTGGGTTTAGGAGCCAAAGGATCCTCGATTTTTTTCTTTTTTTCTTTGCCTAGAGCCCTGCAAACATATAGGATATTAATTGCTAATAAAAAAAAAGATGTATTTTTTCATGTCTGACACAACCTACACATTTGATATTAGTGCAACAAAGAAGTGTATGTAGAGTTTAGGAATAGATCAAGCCATTTGCTCTCTTGTGCAGGTAACTACTGTTCTGTAAAACACAATGTGCTGTTTTACAAAAATGTGTTCAGCATAGAGAACTGTATAAAGAGCAACTATGCTCATCACTGGATTTTGTATTGAAACAATAAATGATTAAGTGCTAAGCAAAAAAAGTTACTTTGATCATTTTGGTATGCGCTTGCCATTTAGAGCCCAGGCTCATTCATCTGGGATACACATTCAAGAAATTCTTATTACCACCCATAACTGTGATAATACTACAGATCTAGAACTGATTAGCCAAAAAATTCCCTCAAGCTAATGCCGTTGAATTATGGAGCACAACATTAAAACAAGACCAAGTGTGTTTCAGTAAGTATATTGTGATGACTTAATACATTACCTGAGGTCACTGTTTAGAGATGGGAGGGCATCCTGGGTTAATGTCAGAGGAGAGGAGAGCACATCTTTGTTTCCCAGAAGAGAGAACTTAAGTTTTGACTTTGGAAAACGGGCTCCCTGACTGACATCCCTAAAGGCCTTGGCAAAGGGGCTGTAGTCAATTTTAAGCTGGGTGATTATTGGATTTTGGTAACAGGTCACAGCATAGAACTCCGTCTTGGGGA
Source organism: Chanos chanos (assembly GCF_902362185.1). Taxonomy (NCBI): domain Eukaryota; kingdom Metazoa; phylum Chordata; class Actinopteri; order Gonorynchiformes; family Chanidae; genus Chanos; species Chanos chanos. The sequence continues at coordinate 18,235,647 of NC_044498.1, read as the reverse complement.
AGGTGAACATGCGGACGTTTGGACTATCCAGTGGAACAAGCTCCTCCGAACCACTTCTAACAGGCACCACGTGAAGACGAGGCAAATAACGGTGCATAGAGTGCAGAACTACATGGCCGTCTTGGTCCATCACATTATTAGTCAGCTTCATCTTGTAGAAGGACACCGGGCCTTCCATCCAGCGCCGGCCAATGGTAGGGGAGTCAGGATGGACACATATTCGCCTGAGCACATGTGGCTCCCCACTCCCACTGGCCTCCCACATCTTTCCATTCCACCGGTACCGTGATCCATCCACAGGCACGACGTCCATGACCAAGAGGTATTTGCAATCTGGCTCCAAGCCCTTCAGACTGAACCGACAGCAGGGAAACATGCGTCTCCCTGACTTTCTGAGTATCATCTCGGTGCCATAGCTGTGGAATCGGCTCCATACAGAGTCATTCTCAAGAGTGGCTTTAATGTTACTGCCATCAAAACTTGGATCTTTGGTTCCCTGGTGGGTCCGAGTATGTCTGATGGAAGGTAAAACATGTGTGCGGTCCCCTTCTTTGGTCATTAAAATGACTGCCTGGTTCCCACTGCCCTCGCTGATTTTACCCGGCTTGAGAAAGAAGCAGACTGAAGGAGAGGCCAAACCCACAGGTGCATTCTCCACCACCTCCCCTGCCTCCAAAACCCTCTCACAACTGCTGTTCTCCATGTTAACAATAGCAGTGTGCAGCTATGGGTCTCCAGCTGAGCTGTCAAAATCTCTCACCTCAGGTGCAATGTTTCTTCAATGACATCCTGTGGCAGCTGAGAACAAGCCCAGCACTATTAAAACACAGCACATCTGGAGGGTAAATACTAGTAACAGTGGCATATTGGGGGAGTACATCTTGGCTAAGCTTGCACTATTATAATAAGTGACCCAACTGTAATTTTTTGTTGTTTTTGTTGTTAAATATACACGAACTGTATATTTTGATGAAGTGCACAGCAAAAATAAATAAATATTTTAATTAAATCAGACATCACATCTGTTCACAACATTCATAAACTGTGATAAACACTCATCTCACATCTGTCAAGGCACCCTCCATCAAAACTCTCACATCATTAATTGCAATTTGTGTGTTACAATGCGACACCTTCATAACTTTTGCAAATATCATTTGCAACAAGGGCACTACTTTTTCTCATTCGCTATATCCTTGAAATTGGGTAAGGTGTTGCTGACGACAACTCAGCCTTCCTGAGGTAAAAGCAGATCTCCTATCTACCACCCTGGCTGGGTTACCTTGAATGGATGATTAATGTAAATACAGGTGTGAGAAATGGGTTATTTTTTAAAAATGGGTGTTAACAGCGACAACCTTAATGAAAAGCAGAACGGAGTGCGTTGCGCTGGCAAACACTGCCCAGTGCTTCTTCTACAAGTAAGGATGCAATGTCAGGTTATTTCAACGAATTGAAGGACGACGTTGTCTGCAGTATTCATACAGGCTTAGTCTTATTTTATGCCCAAATGAGTTTCCACCGCAGCACATCAAGTTTAAAGTATCATTTACGAGCAAAATATTCCGCTGCTGATGCTAGCTAGAGGAAACCTGCGCTAATACGTCGACAAACTCTGCGTGTGGACCTCTGAGGCCCCGTGAGGATTGAAAAAAAACTCCACTTCAGGTCGTTTGTTTTATTTTCCCCTTTTAATTTTAAAAATCCGACACCTATCATCTACTATGGTAGGGTGACCAGACGCCCTCTTTTTAAAAATGTGCCCGGCCGGGATTTCTCAATCGCCTAAAAAATCCAGGATTTGGCTTTTGCTTTCCACAGTCTCCATTCATTGTGTTTGCATTTGCATTGGTTTGACCTTTTTCTTTAGGTTCCTGCCCTCTTCGCACGCCACCAGTGGTCGGTCATGTACACTATCATGCCATAAACATTGGTTAAAAACTGCATCTCATTCACTAACCGTTAACACCGCAGCAACAGCCAAGAGACCTCAAGAAAGCCGTATCGCCACCAAAAACTTGAATGGAAAGAAATGAGATAATCTTGCCACTGTTATTGTACTAGCAGTTATTTGTCTCATTTAAAGACTAGCCGGCATGTATTGCGGCTGTTAAGTACAAATGCAGTTTCACATTGCATTTTCAAGCATCAGCCCTGCATGCACAACGACAGGAACCAAAAGTGACATACACTTTAAAATCTCCCTGTAAGTTAGGAGGGGCATGCATCACAGCAAAACATGGTCACCCTAATACAGCGGTAATTACATTTTCTACATTTGTGAGTCGAAACGTGAACCTAGGCGGGGTGCTGCTCCTTGGAATTTCAGTTAGGCCTACTTGTGCGTATGGAACGGCAGTTATCGCACTAAAGCGGACTTTCGGGGTTGCCGACGAATACAGGGCGCGTGTTGTAAAGTCAGTTGTTAGTGTAGGCCTAGTTTGTCATAACTTATCTGGAACGTGGTCGAATAAAACAGGACTGCTGAGATTCAAAGGATTTTAAGTGCCAAATGCAAATGAGTAGTAAGACATTAATGTAAAAATATTACGCTTAGAAAACATTGATTTTTTAACATGCTTTTGTTTATGTTACAGCACGTGACTTGTTTTCAATCTAAGAACTACAAGAACAGACATCCACAAATCGCGTCAGCATAGCGCTGGTTAGCTGGTAAGCTCATGACTGTGGAAAACACTGGCTTAGTTCAAAAGTTTAGATAATTGCGCACTCACAGTATTCAACTCTTGGTTTCTGCTATCAGTTCTCTTGAGAATTTGAAACAGCACTGAACAAGAAACGCGTGTTTCTAACCACAATAGGTCAACTGCTTCTTGTCAACTTCGACGGAGCCCACAAGCTCAATAATGGAGGCCAAAACTGGTAGATCATGCTCTGCCCGTGTAGAACGAGCGCAGCGCATGTACGTCCACCTCAGTGGTGCGTGATTCCCAAAGCAGCAGAACGGAGGCGTAACTCTACATCCTGAGGTTTATAGCACGTCTGCACACACTAGTGCGGTAGAAAAACTGCCACAAAAGTGTGTCTTAAACGATTAGTGTCAACATGTGTTAACTTACCTTTATCAACCCACAGTGAATAGAACTGCCAAACTTGTCGTTTATCGGTTTTTGTAGTGTTGCCTACGTATAGTCGCCTCTCTAAAAGAACTCTTCACACCGTCCTTCGCATCAGCTGTAGGGGCAACATCAGTGCCTCCTTAGAAGCGTGACGTAGCCGCTCTCCATTGGCGGCATTCAAGTTAGAAACTACCACGCAAGCTCCCTCCAGAGGTGGGCTTCACATACTTTCTTAGCGCTAGTAATAACTAATCGCACTTCTCTAACTAGGTTCAAATGCTGAAGACAAACTCCAAACAACACTCCAGTACTCTATTGATTAAGACTGTTTGATAGATTCCAGCAATAAATGGATGTCGAGCTCTTAGATAGTTTAATTAAAAATAAATACTGTCAACTCCTGTCGGTTTTCACAACGCTACACAAACAGTCGTGCGGTGACACACAGTAACAACATTTATACATAGGCCTAGGTGATATCTATCGAGACAGAAATAAAAGCCTAAATGTGTATTGTAATCATGTGACAGGAGTAAGTGCACAATCCACATACACGTTTTGTCTTATAGTATTACAGGGTAGGGACTTAAAAACACCCACCATAAAAATATTAACTCAGAAAACGTATGACGAGAAATGTGTAGCTCTTTTCCGATATGCTTATTTTTTTTTTACGGCAAACTCTTTTTTTTACTTAAGGTTTTGTTACGGACGTGCGTTATTTTATAGCAATCGTCCTCTAACATGCTGTAAGCAAATTTCATTTTTCTGTATGAGGGTCGATCAGGTTATGTTCGGCTGTCAAAGGAGAAAAGGTGGTACATATAGACATCTAGACCCAGCTTCTTACACGATTTGAACGCTATAGTTGCAGGAAAACTACACTAGGCTACTTGTCGAATGCTGTACAGTTGTTCAGCGAATGTTGCACTGTCTTGTTCACTCAAGGTGATGTTGGATGGTTTCTTAATAAGATAGAACGGACTGATTAACATCCCGAAAATGAAACTGGAAAATATGGTCCATAACCACCTTATGAATCCAACAGCATTACGCACAAAACGTGATAATGGCCGGGCATTTCAATGGTCTTTAGAAGCTATTTGCTGTGCTAAATTATATCAACTTGTTTAAGAGGCGTTTCAAAATGGCGGCACATACTCTTCGCGCTCCCTAACTCATCGGCACGCTCTTTGTTTAAGCTTTGTTTTACCATTTCTTGATACTGTTGCATTATTGTAAAAACAATTTACGTGCCTTTCCAAATACACCGAATACATGGCAGAGCTACCTTGCAGGGTCCAGAATCGTTTTTGAAATTGCATGTTTTCCAACCTATGTGGGTGTTTCACATTGTAAAAAGGATTTGTTGACTCAACCCTGTTATCTTGTTGCTTTAACTCAGTTAAGTAATGTCAACGTATAGTGTCAAGTTTGTTACACTTAAATAAATTAGTTGATACAACTTGCAGTTTGTTGACTCAACTTTCTGTGTGAAATAAAGCTTAGTGAAATAAACATTAGAAAAGATTAGTTGAAAAAGATTTTGGTTGAGCTTGCTTTATCAAATTTGTACAAATGTGAATCAAGTTGGCTCAATGTGAAAAGAAAAGCATCCTTCCTTTGGTAAAAAAAAAATCAGCTCATCAACTCAAATCAACAGACTCCTCTCTGAGGAGCGAATGCTCAGGGTTGCTGCAGTAAAATGTAGAAAGACATACGTAGAAAAAATATCTCTCTGAGGAACTTGCTTATATGTCAGTCAGGACATGAAAACCTACTTCAAACATTACTCAAATGTCCATTCTGTTCATGATCGCTTTACAACATATAATACACAATAATATACAAATAAAGCAACAGTTAGAACATGAAAACATAAGATAAACTGGTATGACCTACAGTAGAGCTATACATTTCTTTTCCTCTTAATACAAAGTGCAGTGGGCAAATGGCAAAAAATGAGAATGTTCCCTTTGGGACAAATGCAGAGACATCTTCCTAAGCCATGCTCTAACTGAGCAATTTATCCTTCAGAGCATGGACCTGGGAGTGCACGAGTCCAACCGAATTCCCATGAACAGGCGCTGAATCACCTCAAAGGTGTATTTAAACTCTTTTGGGTAGTCAAGGTTCAGCATGTACAGCAGTCCCATCAGGTTCACAAAACAATTTACGATTTACAATTTAGCATGTAGCAGATGCTTTTATACCAAAGCAACTTACAATTAGTGCATCAATCAGGTTTAACTGCCACATTAACAAAAGATCGCGGTAAAAATGCAAATTAATTACTTTCAGTGCCACGCTCTTGTATGTCCTGTGACGATAAACAGAACACTATAAACAAAACCTGCAACATAGAGACTTGTTAATACATAGGATTTTTTTTAAATTACATTTTATACCATGAAATGTAAAAAAGAAATAACATAATACACTCAAAAAACTCAACAAGGGCATTTGTTTTATTACCAAAATAGAAATATGTTTGTATAATATGAATGTATTGTGTTTATGTTTGTTATATGATTCATTCTTGTTTGTTTAATGTAAAGCAGCAAAAATTCTGATGAATTAGATCAGCATATATTGATTCAAGGAGGATGAGTTACTTTGGATCAATGACACAAGTATGGCTAGCTACTGCACATGCTCCATACTCTCGGTAGATGGGCGGAGCCTCCCAGCATGCCTTGGGGTGATGGACTGTTGTCTAGACCCGTTCATTATTTTTCAGTTTATGTCTCTCTTCTGTGTCCACTAGAAGTTTATGTGATTGCTCATCATTTAGTCTTTGTGTTATGTTAATTAGTACTTGTGATACATTTAACATTAAGTGTGTACCGTGAATGTAATTGTCTTCATTAAAGATGTACTCCCCTCCCACCTTCTTAATAATTTAAGTGTGTTTCTTTCTTAGTGATGGTTTAATTAATGTAAGAATACTTATTCCCAAAAAACTAGTACTAACAGTATCATTCCTAAAATAATACCTTCTACTCTGGAGGAAATTAAAGAATGAGTAAGTAAATAACAAAAAGAAATGAAACTTTAAATAGGTTGTGTTTTGGTATATGTGTGTAAGATAAATCAACCTTTAGTGAAACTAAAGCTAACAAATATCATATTAAGACATCCAACAGGGCTGTTGCATTGGCTCATTTGACTAGACTTTAGGCCTATAAACATTTGGATTCAGTGCAAGGCAAATAAATTGAACTTAAATTAAATGATTGCATTACATCAACAAATGTATATTGTATTCATAGAACATAATAAAGACAGACTAGTTTCACTTGATTCATTTAGATGGAAATGTGTGGCTTGGTTAAATTGCATTCATTCAACAAATTATTTTTTTGAGTGTAGAGAGTTTACGCATTGGGGGACAGGAGGATTCTGAAAAGGTGGGTTTTCAGTCCCCTGTGGAAGATGGCGAGAGATTTCGCAGTTCTGATTGGGTGAGGAAGGTCATTCCACTACTGCAGAATGAGTTGCCCCACCAACATACATGTGCAGCTTCACTTCTGGTAAGTAGTGTAAAACAAACTTTTTCATTTTAAATAATTCCAAAAGGAATGACACATTTATGCTTGAACTTAAATTTTTGTATTAAAATGCCAAATAAATACTAGCACAATGTAGGCCTACAAGTTACTGGCTTGTCAGCTGTGCCTCTTCCTCATATTCACTACACTGGGCCTCAAAAATAATTATTTTAAATTTTTCAGCCTCCCTTCTCAGGGTCAGGGACTGTTGCTAGGACAATAGGCTGCGGAGGACCATTTCATGCCGGTCCCGTTCGAAGGACGTCAGGTGTGAGTCATCTCTGTCACTCCTATGCCTTTTTGATGACACAGAGGGGGACACCTGAGGAGGGTCACCTTCATGTGTCTCCTGGCTCTGGTTGGTGTGGGCTGTCTGGCTCTGGTTGGTGTGGGCTGTCTGGCTCTGGTTGGTGTGGGCTGTCTGGCTCTGGTTGGTGTGGGCGGTCTGGCCCTGGTTGGTGTGGGCTGTCTGGCTCTGGTTGGTGTGGGCTGTCTGGCTCTGGTTGGTGTGGGCTGTCTGGCTCTGGTTGGTGTGGGCGGTCTGGCTTTGGCTGGTGTGGGATTCCTCAGTGAAGAGAGTGAGGGTCATCTCACTTTAACTATTTACAGCCTCACTGTTGCTGGTGAGGGATGCCTTATAAAAATACTTACAAAGAGAACACAGAGAATGAGGCACTTGCTGTACATGTTTTAATAGCTTTGGGATGTTTGCAAGTTTTCAGTGTTTTTAAATACTGACAAAATATCATTTTAAATACAGGAAAGGAGAGTTTTTGTCCTGAAAATCTGCTGGTATGTAAATGATACTCGCTTAAAAATAAAGTGAGATTAATAACATACAATACATTGTTTTCCAAAACTTCAAGTTTAGGAATTCTGAAGAGAATATACACCGTGGCAGTGCCTCCTGCATTTCAATGTTGTATCGTCACGGACGTAACTTTAAACACCAGAGCACAGGCCACATTAAATTGATTGTCAGAATTTACTGGCAGGCCTGATTAAAAGTTGTGGAGGGCTGTGTTTGCGCACAGGTCTTGACACTGACGTATGGGCTTTACAATAATAGTAACGCTTCTATTGAGCTGTCTCATGATTGTTCCAAGTTATTTAGTTTAACCAGAGGCATCCGTTAGGACTGTCCCATTTCCCCGCATTTATTCCTTCTGGCTATGCAAATTCTCTCAGACCATATTGAAAATAAAAACGTCTTAGACATTTCTGTTGCCAACAAAATTGCCTTAATTAGACAATTAGCAGATGACACCACACTATTTTTAAAAAGATAGATCTCAGATTAATAAAGTCATTCAGGTAATTAAAAGATTTTCAAAGGCTTCTGGACTTCATCTGAATATTGCAAAGTGTGAGCTGCTCCCAATTAAAACATGCTCAGATATTGTGATATACAACATTCCAATTAAAAATAAAGTGAAATATCTTGGAATCATTATTAATGAAAATAAGAAATCAAGAGTGGAGAAAAATTTCAGTACTTTAATCAAAACAGTACAGCAGAGGTTTAATTCATGGCTGCAAAGAGACCTTTTCTTAAGGGTAGATCTTTGGTAGCCAAAGTAGAGGGGCTTTCAAGAATAATTTATGCTGCATTAGCCTTAGAAGTCTCCAAGAATCTATGCACCAAAATAGATAAAATTTTATTTGGAAGAAGAAATCTCATGATATTAAAATGAGTATAATTACTAATAAACTCTGTTTAGGTGGCATCGATGCCCTGGATTTTTCATCTCTCAAACACTCTTTTAAAGTGAAATGGATGAAGTCATTTCTTAAAGATCCAATTTCCATTTGGAATTATATCCTTGCTTATGTTTTTAATCCTCTTGGTGGTTTTACTTTTCTCCTTAGATGCAATTATCATATCACAAAATCCCTATGAAATTGTCAGACTTTCACAAGCAAATGCTCTTAAGCTGGTCTCTAATTTACAAACACAACTTCTCCCCACATAACTATTATGTATGGAATAATAGAGACATAGAAAAACAAAGCACTGTTTAACAAGCCTTGGTTTAATAGAGGTATTATACTTGTTAGTCAACCAATTAATAATAATGGTCATCGTTTAACCTATGAGGAATTCCTTGATGAATTTCAGTTTCCCGTTATTCTGCAAGACTATGCTATTGTCATGCTATTCCAAGTGGTGCTAGAATGTTTTTATTATCTAGCACTCTTAAAGGGAAAATTGTGCAATTCCTGACTTTAATTGTGAGACTGTTTACCTTGACAGTGGCTGTTCCATAGCTAGTTCTAAAGCCACCAACAAATTTATTAAAAGAGTAATTCAGAGGGATACTGTTTCATATCCCCCTGTGGTATTTTACTGGAACAACATTTTTAATAATATTAATTGGAATTGGACATGACTTTTGCCAAACAAATTTCTCTTAACTACAGTCAAGGAAGTTTCTTATAAGATCTTACATAGATGTTACCCTGTTAAAACTAAACTAGCCAAATTCAGTCAAATATTTTGGAATGACTTGAAAAATTTTATTTAAAAAAAGTGTGTATCTTGATTTCATCGCTTACATAGATGTTTCTCATGTTCTGTACCACTCAATATTACTTAACACAACAATGCAACGCGCGTCTGAATTCAACACTGATTTGTCTGTGTGTCAATCAAGGTGTCGTTGTCAATGTGTCTGTTGCTATGACACTTGTGACTCTGCCTGACAGAATCTGTCAATAAGCTAACAGTTGGCAACATGCCAAAAAGAAAGTCGGTCTTTTCTAAAGACCTTCAGAAGGCTGGCCCGTTTCTTCGTGAAGCAAATGCACCATAGGCATTTTCTTACATTAAGAAAATGCCTATGGTGTATGCATAAATCCATACAGTACATGTACGTGGGCATGAACATGTGGTACACTTAAGGGTCCTGGTTTGGAGATTTGAAAATGTGGTCACCCTACTTCTGATCGCTCCAAAATAGCCAGATAAAAAATTCAATGTGATGCCCGGTCCATAATCGTTTCTATAGCACTTAGATTTTAAACTAGCCATATACAACAGTTAGTTCCGAGTAATTTGATCAGATAAGAGGCATTCCCTGTGTGGTAACATCCAAGTGTATCAGCTGAGAACATGGCTCAGTATACAGACTTGATTGTTAAAGTTCTTAATCCAGAAAACTGTTGACACAGAATATCAGAACATTTGAAAGTGACACTAAGTCATGCTTGGTTTCCTATAAATGCCTCAAACCGTTTCTTACAGTCGTTGAGACAGTCATCTGACAGTGTGTACTGCCTGCAAGTAAGAAACAAGTCTTGATATTCCAATATCCTTTTGACATAGTTTCATATTCACTATGGTGATAAATATACTTCATAGATGCTATATTTTTCTTTCTTTCATGGTTTTACACTCTTTATGGTGGTTTGTGTGCACCTCATAGATGTTCTTTTTCTTGCTTTCATACTGTCTTTCATGGTTTCAGACTCTTTACTGTTATTAGTGCACTTCATAAACTTGATTTCTCTCTGTCATATGGTCTTTCATAGTTTCAGACTCTATGTTGATTAGTGTACTTCATAAACTTTTTTCACGTGGTCTTCCAGTTTCACAGCCCACTTCACATTTTCTCCAGGAAATGCACATTCTACAGGTAAATAAACAAATATTCTTAATAGCATTTCTTTTACCGGTATGTTGTGGTCCACCTTTCCTTGATCATAGAATTCATAGTTTACTCACCTCTTTTTTTTTTAACACTACACCCCTGACTGTAACATTTCCTTTGTTAAAATGCAGGCGTAAATGCATAGGCTTATGCTGGGTTCAGACCATACAAATTCAGTCAGATTTTGACACGATTGTGTTATCGCGGACAAATTTCCAGCGCCGAGCCCAAATATGAACGTCGGGAACGAGAAATGGGCGTATTTACCCCTTGTAATGTGACATAATCTAAGAACAGTGATGTGGCACGGGGACTGGGACGCCCCATAACATGCCAACAAAAAGTGTTGCATGTCAGAATTTTTTGTATTTTCCTGCCTAGTTGGACATCTCCTTTGACATGTTCCTTGACATTGACCAATAGGATGAATGAAGGAGTGCTCTCTGGTGCACATATGTAAAAAACATGGCAAAGAGAAAGAGGGATGCTGCTATTGGTGCTTGGAACAATGAAACCGAGGACAGGTTTGTTGGGCTGTGGCAACAATACCCCTGCCTCTTTCACATCTCCTCGAGGGAGTATCATGACAGATTAAGAAAAGAAAAATGTTGGCTGGAAACAGCAGAAGCACTTCAGCAACCCAGTGAGTAGCTTGTAATGCTATTTGACGTGATTGGCAAAGCCTAAACGGTGCCTAGTAGAATAAAGCGCTGCAGAAATTAAAATGACTGGAGGCAAAACTCGCACTACTTGTTTTTATATTTGTCTGGATGCTAAACAATTGATTTGGGGGAAAAAATTACTCAATTGGCATACATTTTGAAAAGTCAGCGTTGTTGCCTTTGTTTTCAGATGGCCCTCAAATTTCCATTATTTCTAGAAGATGGGAGAATGGATGGATAGACAAATGTTTTGATGTGCTGGAATGATTATCTAATTTTTAAAAAACACTTTACAGTTAGAGAGGTCCTAACCAAAGCTGCCTCACTGAGGGCGCAATATGGAAAGCTTCTCCGTCCCAAAGCAAGTGGAAGTGGCGTCAAAGAACTTGCACCTAGGTAGAAATGGATAGTGAAGAACTTGGTGTTTCTGCAACTATTTGTGACCCCCAGAGCTTCTCAGACCACACTGAATGTAGGTTATTACAACAAGGCCCAGATCTACCATATATGGTATCAAGTGAGCACCCAAGGCCGCCAACTACTAGGGGGGCTACCAATGCATCTGAATTTAATATAGGCTATATATATTTATAATTTAAAAAAAAACCAACAAAAAAAAAAAACATCAACTACATCGGGTTGTTTTTAATGCAGAAGAGTGTTTGAAACCATCAGTATGTTGGGTACAAAAAATAGTCATATCCCTGTTTACCTGTATGGTTGTTCTGATTATATTACAATGTAATGAAGGGCCCTCCCCATAAGGCGTGAAAATCGTTGCTTTTTTTAGATAAACTACAAGGCATGAACCAAACTGTCAGCAGCCTACTAGAATAGGGACTTTCAAAATCACCAACCAAACCTAAACATGAAAAGATACCAACTTAGCAGGTCAGCAAAAAGAAAAATGAAAATCCAAAGGCTGTATAGAAATGTGGTAGTGGTAAAACATGTAAATCAGGGTTTCTACTGGGATTTTTTCTTGCTGGTCTGGCATCTTGAAAGAATTTATTTTACAGGACAAATTTGAAACTTACCGGCCATGTTTCAATAAGGGTCTATGTTTTTTTTTTTTATATATAAATTTTACCTGGCAAAAAAACACTAATGGAAACCTTGATGTAGATCTATGGTGTTGCTATAATATTATTGCACATATGCCTTAAGTCTGTCTTTAGGATGTATACAGAGTCCGGTAGCTTGGCATTTACTACAGGTGTGGGCCTATGTAAATCTGTGGTCTTCATTGCTGCAGTGCTTTTCATATATGGCCTCAGCATGTATAGTTGTGTGAAGGGGGCACTTAAGTAGTGGTTACCCTGGGGCACTACAGGGTGCTAATCCAGGCCTGGTTACAAAAGCTTGGTCCTATGTGGTTATAACTTGTAAAACAATGTTAAAGGCTCTTATATAGATAAGGTGGAACTGTGCTTTTTAATCCCAAAATGATTGATGCTGTTTTGGTAGAGTCACATGTAACTATGGCTTGGTTGTTTGATGAGCATGACAGTTATTCATAACTGACTATAAGGCAAGTCATTATTGTGAAATAACAGAACAGGAAATATGTTCAAATCATCTAGGTCAGTGGTTCTCAACTCCAGTCCTGGGAAGCCACTGTCCTGCATGTCTTTATCTTAACTCGTCATTATCACAGTTAATTGAGCTCTAGGGGTTGATGATTAATTCATCAGGGGAATAAGGCGTGTCAGTCCTGAGCTCAGGAGAGTTAAAACAAAGACGTGCAGGAAAGTGGCCCCCAAGGATTGGACCTGAGAACCACTGCAGTGTTTCCGCTGGTAACATTTGTCTGTGGCGGCGTGCCATGGCAAAACCTTTGCCACCACGGCAAAACAACAACAACAACAAAAAAAAAAATCAATCCAACCAATCATCTAAGACAATGCCTTGGTGACTCGCACGGGAGGCCCAATTCCTGCCTCCTCCCCCCGTGCACACATTCAGTTGGTTAACAGCACTAATAGGCTCTACGGTATTACATGGTATTACATTACATTTAGCAGATGGTGCTAAACAGTACAGTATTACTACAGTATTACACTGTCATTTAGCAGCTCTTATAAGGCTCTGATAAAATGAGCTTAAGTATTTTCTAAAGAAAAGAAAAACAGACGAGGTAAGTAAACAGAGCAGGCATTTAGTTAGGTGGGGGTTGACGATGCATATCTCTCCTGGCTCTCTTAGGTCCAAGCTTGGTTGGCTTAGCTCTTATCCCGGCTCTCTTCCCTTTCAGTCTTTCAGTAACTACCATACTGCAGGTGCAACCTGAGCTTATCTACACACTTTATGGCTGACTAAAGCAATGTGACTACCGCTAATGTCATACACTTTTTTGCGGCTGCGGAAACATGCTGGTATTTCTCTCACACACCAGGAGAGCCTCACTTCCAACAACAAACCCGCTAAGTTAGACTGAGTCACAAACAGGTGCAGTTAGGCTATTGCTACGTTGTTGAGTGAAGCACTGGAGACGGGCAAACTGTTTAGGACTTGATTTCGCGACTGCTAACTGTAACTGTCACTGAAAAATAACTAGCCTATGTTAATAATTATATGAATTAAGTGTTTATCTCCAGTGACAGAGAAGAAACAGGGATTAGAGACAGAAGAAAGAGCTCAGGGAGGGAAAGATGAGAAGAGAGGAGGCAAGGAGAGGAAAGTGTTTGGGCAAGAGGAGTAGGAGAGGAGAGGGCAGAGGAAAGAGAGAAGGATGAGAAAAAACCCTTCAAAATATAGGAAGTCTGGATGGGACCCAGTTTGGTCGAATATTCCAAGATCCAAGCCTTGGTTGTAGCATAATTCAAATACAAAATTACTGTGTAAAATAAATAAATTAAAATATATAAAAGGAAATATTCTTAATGAATCTATGCATCATTTTACAGGAATGTTCTGCTGCTTATGTAGGCAACACAGACATGCTGCCAAGAGGGGAGTGTAAAAATGCCCATTTATTGAAGAGGGCTCACTGGTTTACCACTTGGACTGTTTAGACAGACACATGGCAAGTGAACACCATAGGAATAGTGTTAAATCCCAAGCCATGCTGGCAAAAGATAAGATTATTCAATTATCAAGATCAATTTTGTATTTGGGAAAAAAAAGTTTTATATATCTATTTATATGTTCTTACAAATTACAACAAATCTACAGGTTCCTAAGTTGCAGTTGCCTTCGAGCTTGTTGTTGTCCTGGAGCATGAAGCTGTTATAGGGGCCTTTAAATGTCTGTACCACCTGACAAAGCGAGGACAGTCCCATCACACCAATTATCTAGCGCTACTGGACTTGGCAGAATGACTTGGTTGTGACCATTGTTTACTTTAGGCCCGTCTAACACTGGTAACCTATTAGCCTATGTTTAGTTGAATTTCAGGGAACAACCTCACAAACTCGGGGCTAAACCTGCTCTGGAGCAGGGCCAGCAAGCCCTAGGCTAAAATCGAGGTTAGCTCACTTTGGAATGCGCCAGGATTGTGCATGCTGTCTTAGCCTGGGGCTAACAGCTCCCTCAGACTGGGGTTAAGAGGATTCTAAGAATGCGTTTAGCCTTGGGCTAAGTGCTGTGTGAAAAGCTCTACTGTGTGAATACAGTTCCTTCTGTGGTGCTAGACTGTGAAATGTTTAAGACTAAATGTGAAATGTTTAAGTGTTGTTCAGTTCAGGTTGCAACCATATTGAGCCTTGAAAGCCCTTTTTGAACATTTACAAGCTGTGTTCTGATAAAGCTGCCATGCCTATTTGCAAGTTTGCAGAGTGGAAGCCATGTTATATGACCCATGTATTTATGTCTCCTTGTGCTCAAGTTTTCAGTAATGAACCAAAATTTTGTTTTATATTGTTTTTTTAAGGTGGAAAACTATTAACATATTATTTCAATGACTCAAGGAAAGCAAAGACTTGGAATGTCAGATGACATTTATGGTATTTTCACCCTAGAAGTTTTGGTGCGGACCTGAGTCCACTTGAGCCATTAGCTTGGTTCGTTTTGTTTATGTAAAAGCTGTTTTTAGAGGACTCGGTGCGGTCCCTTGGTGTGCACCAGAGTCCTCTAAAAAACAAGGGTCTGGGGCATGGTTCACCTGACCTCTAGTGCATATCACATTTGGTGAGAAAGCTATCCGATCTACAACCAGGAAGTAACCAATTTGTTTGACAGTCCCACAAATGAGTGGAAAGGTGCACTACAGTTGATGGAGAAAATCTCCTGTTTATTAGAAATTTGGGCAGATAAAAATCCAAAGTGTCAAATGGAGAACACTCACAAAAACGCTGAGATTTTCAAATTGTTCAGCAAGCAGGTCAAGCAAAGGGGGTTCTTGAGGTCCATGGAGCAGTGTCGAGTCAAAGTAAAAAATTAAGGCAGCAATACGTTGAAGTGATTCCCTTAAGGCTTTCCATTTTGCCTCCCTTTTGTGTCATTGCTTAGCGACACTGGTAAATAAAAGCTGTACGTTCCTTTCGTGTTTATAATGTAAACAGACGAGGGTTCACAACCAAAAAATGTAACATGAAAGGAGACCAACGGAGGCAGGGGAGGGAGGAGTAATTGCACTCTAATTTGGACCAGCAAAACGGACAACCTGAAAACAGCCTGAATGTCAATAAATGGTTACATGTAAACATTTCAGAAATGTCTCGGGTCCTGTCTTTGCTTTTACTGCACAACAGAAATCTATACATCTCAATCATTGAGCATTCTGCAAGAAGGTGCTCTTTCAGATACAAAATAAACTACTTTCAAAGTCCATCCCTTCGCCATGCTCCAGGAATGATTCTGTGTTTCTCATCCTCCATATCCACAAATCCTGGGGGCAGGTAGGCCTCTGATGCCTTCTCCATGAGAAAGTTGTAAACGGCGAGAGCGGCGAGTGTGATCAATGTAACTTTGTCAGGCTCAAGTGTCATTTTTGTCTGGAAAACGTGTAACCTGTTGGCCAAAATTCCGAACACATTCTCGACTGTGCGCCTTGCCCTCGACAGGCGATAAATATTCGTTGTTCATGGTCCAGGTTCCGGTAGGGGTATGGTTTAACCAAGTCAGTCCGGAGAAGAAATGCTTCATCACCGAGAAACGCATATGGCATGATTATGTTGGTATCTGGCAGTGGCTCTGGACGGGGAACATTCAACAGATCTCTATCCATGGCAGTACAGAGGTCTGACTGGCCAAACAGTCCTGCGTCTGACACCCTTCCCTGTGTACTAACACTGGCATAGATAAACTTGTAGTTTGCGTCAACTACAGCCATGAGAACTACTGAAAATCTGGATTTGTAATTATGGTAGGTACTTCCAGAGTTAGCATGGGAATGCAAATGTATGTGCTTGCCATCTATGGCGCCTAGGCAGTGAGGAAATTGCCACTTCTCTTGAAAGGCCCTTGCCACCTCTTGCCACTCTGCCTCTGTTGTAGGTGTCTGGAAAACAAACACCAAAAATAATCAACACATTATGTAATGTTATTTCATGTTCTTTTAGATAAAGTCCCTTAACAACACAATTCATGTCAAGCAGAAAATACAATACAATGGGGTCAAGAGATACAGCCCTCCAAAACTGTGATGCATTTTCTTTTCCAGAACGGCAAGATCACAGTACAGTTTAGTATCAGTTTAGTATCAGTAGTGGCAGAGGGTAATTTTTTTGCTTTTTGTTCCATGTCCATCCATATTGCTCTTTGCTTATAGTGTAGGTTGCAGCACTACAACTTTTAATAAGTGGACACTTGATTATTGTGGAATATTGATCACAGAATTGTTGTATGGTAAATATGTTTACTTATGCTTTCTGGACCTCTGTGAACACGGTCCTGTTCAAGGGTTGTAAGTGGCACAGGTGCATTGATCTATAGTGACAGATATGTCCCAGTAAAGTGAATGAACACTACCTCTGCGTCCGGCCACAACAGAAACTGGCGACAAGGATAACAACGAAAAAAAAAAAGTTCATATGGCGGGGAAGGGGAGACATTTTGGGTCGGTATTAGTGAGCACGACGGCCCTGTTTGGAAGAACTGACAAGTTCAAGCCAGAAAATGAGCAATGATCGCGCTGTCACGAAGACACTGATGAGAGCTCCGAGTCAACTCATCAAAACTGTGTGGATTTACATATTATTACTGACGCTTTTTGCTAATATGGCTCTAACAAACATTCAGTATGACCAAACACTTCGAGTTACGATTGTCAGCCAGTTCAGACTTTAAGCCACCTTTCGATACCACGGATACTGTACTCCCCGGGGTCTTTTGTTTACTTGCACGTCATTGTCAGAAAACAAAGAGGGAAGCGTGCTAGGGTTCTGCGTAGAACCCGACAGAGAAACCATAAACCTCCTCAGCCCAGCATTCTGCTTGCAAATGTACAGTCCCTGGACAACAAGTAAGATGAGTTGTGCACACAAATAAAATACCAAAGGGACATTGGGAACTGCTGTATTCTGGCATTCACCGAGACGTGGCTGGAGCCCAGTGTGCCCAGTTGTGCTGTCACTCCGGACGGTTTCTCCATCTACCAGCGTGACAGAACAAAGGACTCAGGTAGGTCGAGGGGAGGGGGTGTGTGCATTATGGTTAACTCTTCGTGGGCCACGGATGCCTGTATTTTAAAAATGCACTGCTCCCCAGTACTAAAGCTGCTGACCATCAAAGTTAGACCCTTCTACCTCCCCAGAGTTCAGCTCAGTCCTCTTCATAGCTATTTACATCTGTCCACAGGCTGATAAACGAGCTGTAATAGGATTGTAAATGGACTGGAGAACTCAGCTGGATATTCAACTTCCTGACAGGCAGGCCCCAGGTGGTGAGAATCGGCAGCCACATCTCATCCTCGCTGATCCTCAACACAGGCACACCACTGGGCTATGTGCTCAGCTCCTTACTAAGCTCCCTGTTCACCTACAAGTGTGTTGCCAAGTTATAGCTCCAATGTCATCATTAAGTCTGCTGACATCACAACCATCCTCGGCCTCATCACAAACAAGGTAGTCTACAGGGAGGAGGTGAAGACGCCAACCAGCTGGTGCCAGGACAACAACCTCTCCCTCAACGTCAGTAAAACTAAAGAGGTGATGATAGACCACAGGAGACAGCAGGGGGGCAGCCACCTGCCCATCCACATTGTTTATGCCGAGGTTGACAGGGTCAGCAGCTTCAGTTTCCTCGGTGAACACATCACCAAGGACCTCTCCTATGTCACTATGTCACTACACGCAGACACCGTGGTCAAGAAAGCTCACCAGCGGCTCTATTTCCTGAGAAGATTGAGAAACTTTGGCACGAACGCCAGCATCCTCACAAATTTCTACAGGTGCACCATCGAGAGCTTGCTGACGGGCTGCATCACAGTTTGGCATGGGAACCGCTGTGCTCACAGCCGCAAATCACTAGAGAGAGTGGTGGAGATAGCACGGCACATCGCTGGCAACACACTCCCTGCCATTCAGGATATCTTCCATCAGCGGTGCCGGCGGAAGGCACACAGCATCATTAAAGACAGGAACAGGACAGGATGATACAGGAACTTCGCTGCACGTACTACCAAGGACAGCTTTTACCACCAAGCCATCAGGCTCCGCAACTCGCACATGTAATTATTCCCCATGGCATATTTGCTTACCTGCTTGCTGCACTGTTTACTTGCACTATTTTTTATTATAGCTCATAACATTTTTATTTAAACCTTTTATCTTACATCTTATACTTCAACAGCTAGTGCTCTTATTGCTGAGTTGACCTGTTTCCCCCGTCCAACACATCTCTTTGTACCACTGACCCTGTGTTAACGTACATATGACAAATAATACTCAAACTGAACATTGAGCGACTAGAACAGTTCTTCGAAGCTAACGACATAGCTGAAGAAAGGCAAGTGGCCACATTAGCTACAAATGGACTCTAGAGAAATTTAGTGCAGCCCAGTAAGGCAAAAGACAAATTGTTTGATGAAATAGTGACCATTCTCAAGAAGCATTTTGAGCCAAAGACTTTCTAAGTAGTGGACAGGTTCTGTTTTAATCGGTGTAACCAAAAACTAATCAATGGCATAGCACGTAGCTCAGATGAAGCAATGTACAGCTAACTGTGAGTTCAGTGCAAACCTAGACTCATCACTATGAAATCAGTTTGTCAGTGGAATAAGAAACAAAGCCTACCAGAAGAGACTACTCTCTAAAAATGATCGCACTGTTGCCAAAGCTTTTGAGATTGTTCTAAACATGGAGACGGCCGACAGACACACGTCAGTTGAGAGGGATGTAGGGTGAATATGTCGGGGAAGCAAGCATTCACAAGGTGAGGCCACAGGGAGCCAAGAACTATTGCAGGTGCAAATTTTGTAAACACAGACTTCTCCCATTTGCTATGAAACAGAGAGTAGAAAGAGCTGAGGAGGCTTGAGAAAGCTAACATATAACTCCAGTTAAGCACAAGGAATGGGCAGCACCAGTGGTGCCCGTGGAGAAAAGAAACGCGTCGCTCGGCCTGTGTGGCAATTATAAAGTGCCAGTAAATCAGGCAGTTGAAACAGACACCTTCCCTTAGCCTCGTCTGAAGGAGCTTTTATCAACCCTTAGTGGAGATAAGGTGTTCTCTAAGACAGACTTAGCAACAGTTTACCAGCAGGTGTTGCTGGATGATGATTCCAAGAAATACATTACCATCAGCACCCACAGAGGATTGTTTGTGTAAAACAGACTTCCTTTTGGAATTAGCTATGCATCCTCCATATTCTAGCACATTATGGAGAATCTGATGAAAGACTTACTTAAGTGGCAGTTTTTCTTGATGACCTGCTCATTATGGGATGCTCAGAGAGGGAACACCACAACAACCTTCAGAAGGTCCGACAACGCCTTCAGGAAAATGCGCTATGAGTGAAACGTTTTAAATGTGAGCTTGGCAAAACTCAAATAGAGTACCTAGGCCATGTACTGGATAAGCATGCCATTAAACCTTAAAAGGACAAGGTGAGAGCTATACAGGAGGCTCCTGCTCCTACCAACATCAAGGAACGCCAGGCTTTCTTGGGACTTGTTAATTATTATGGAAGATTTGTGCCACAGCAAAGCACAGTCTTAGCACCACTGTTCAGACTGCTCAGAGGACATGTAATTTCAAAATGGACTGAGGTAGAACAGGTTGCTTTTGTTAAGTGTAAAGAACTGCTGACTAGTGACCAGGTTTTAGCCCACTATGACTCCAGTCTACCATTCACCTTAGCATGTGATGCCCCAATATCTGGCATCGGAGCAGTTATCCAACACACTATGCCAAATGGGGAGGAACGACCAATTGCTCATGCCTCTTGAACCCTGTCTCCAGCAGAGCAAAAATACTCTAAAATAGAGAAGGAGGCTGTTGGACAGATACATGGTGTAAAGAAATTCCATCACTACTGGTGGGGTAGACATTTTAACTTAGTCACTGACCATCGTCCCCTGCTGACACGGTTTGGCGAGCACATGAGTCTGCCTACACTGGCTGCTGCACACATTCAGCGGTGGGCAATTATATTATCAGTGTATGACTACGACATCGTAAGTCAGAAGAGCATAGTAACGCTGATGGACTTTCCCGCTGTCCTTTGCCTGAGACCAGTGACACAGGAACTGCTGTGATTTCAGCTATAGTCCAAAGCCCTATCCCCTGCCATGAGAGGAGGACCTTTTTGCTACACTAGCAAGTGACAAAACATTCCACAAAGCTGGACATGAGTCACGCATACCAGCAGCCACTGCTTGATAAGGACTCTAAACAGTATGTGACAATCAATACACACAAAGGTTTATTCAAGTACAACTGCCTTGTGTTTGGTGTTTCATCCAGTCCAGCTATTTTCCAACACACCATGGATAACCTGCTTCAAAATATTCTCCACAGAGCTGTCTATTTAGAATGATATTTTGGTCAAAGGTAGAACAGAAGAACAGCACCTACAAAATCTTGACCAAGTCCTAAAGAGAATAGCAGAAGCCAGATTGCATCTGGAGCGCAGTAAGTGCGTGTTTCAAGCTCCAAGCGTCACCTACCTGGGCCACCGGATTTCAGCTCAGGGTCTTTCTCTGGTGGAAGAACGAGTAAGGGCAATAAAGGAGGCTCCGAGTCCAAAGAACATAGCGGAGCTCAGGTCGTTCCTGGGCTTGGTGAACTACTACGGGAAGTTCTTACCAGACCTGTCCACTGTTCTCGCCCTTCTCTGTCGGCTACTTCACAAAGACAGCTCGTGGAAGTGGCAGCAAGCTTAGGAGAAGGTGTTTCGGCAGGTAAAAGAACTGTTGCACTCAGTGTCCAAAACTTTGTCAGCGGTTCACCCTGTCTACCAGGAGCCATTCACAGCCAGACGGGTCTGGTATCTTTTGTGGTGGACTTGTCAGATGGTAGGCAGGTTCACAGGCACCAGGATCATATGCGTATCTGCCATGATGCAGGGGGGAAGGGGCCTCAGAGCATTTCACACAAGGACAGTGTGAGCAGCTCGATGGACTGTGCTGTAGTGCTAGTAGCACCAGAGCACACTAATGGACTGTCTGTGCAAACTGCTCCACCTGCCCCTGTCCCAAACCTGGCCAGCTGAGCACAGTCTGCTCCTGTATCTGTATACACCATGAGAGAACTGAGGAGATCAAAAAGGCAACACAAGCCCTCCTGAGTTATTGAGTTAAAAAAAAAAAAGAGCTGAAGACTGTTGTGGAAAACAGGAGGCCACTGTGTTATTGTTGTTAAACACATGTTAGGTTCTGCCTGTTGTAGTGATACATTTTTGTAAGTCATCAATATGCAATATAGTCACAGAAGAGAGATACCCTTGATGTTCTCTAGTAGTTTCTAATGGGGACTGAGGTCAGTCTGTTTGTTTCAATGTGTCTTATTAGATGTTTCAACCTAAAGGGGGAGAGGTGTTACAAAGTGGAACTGTGGCACTACCTATAAATAATGGTGCGCCCAGGAACCTTTGAGTAAATCTCAGTGGCTGCTGGGCCTTTGTACGTTTTGCAGTGCTCATGTTAGGAGTGTGCTGTTTGGCTATGTAAACTGTTGAGAGTAAGTTCAGTAAAAGCCCTGGCCTTATTAGTTGTCTGTGTGCGTTATTGCTCCAAAATCACCACAGAAACATTTTAGTTGGATGTCATTCTCAGGTCAAATGGGGAATAATGTGATATATTGATCACATTATTATTGTATGGCAAATATGTTTACTTATGCTTTTTGGGCCTCTGCGAAGTGACACGCGCAATCATCTGTAATCAGAGATATGTCCCAGCATCTGTATTCTACCTTGCAATCAATGCAAACACCCTCCATGAGAGCAATAAAACAAACATGGGAGGAAGAGCTAGGGTTGGGTGTATCTGATGATATATGAGAGGAGGGTTTGGAATATAGACATGTCTGCTCTGCTAATGCCAGGCACTGTCTAAGCCAATTTAAGGACCTACACAGGTTGCACTACTCCAAGACGAGGCTGCACAGTTTTTTTCCAGCATAGGTCAGAGTCATTTCATATCATATGGGCTAATGACAACCAAAAAACTTACTCGTTTTGGAAAAAGGTAGAGGCACCATCATATAAACTGTGGCTTACCGAGCTAACAAATATACTGCACCTTGAAAGAATTAGATATCTTTTAAGGGATAGGCTAAAAGATTTTGAAAGATCTGGCTCCCTTTTATTTACTATTTGGACAAATAGCCCATTTACTTGTAACATGCTTCATCACCAATCTGGTAGACCTGCTCAGGGGTGGGAGGGAGGGGGTCTAGTTTGCTCTAGTTTTTTTTTGTTTTGGTTTTTTTTGCGTATGTGCGCTTGTTCCCTTGACTCATGTGTGATGTCTACTACAAAATAATAAAAATACACCCGATACTGATATCACAACCTTGATATCGGCTGATACTGCTACCAATCCAATACCAATCCGATCTTTTCCCCACTCAAACAACTAAGCTGTTAATATTACATTTGTCTAAATGCACTTTGCTTAACCTAGCCATCTCAACAGCATCATGCTCAAACTGTGAAACAAATATTTTACTCCCCTAAAGGAAGAAATACATAGCCCACAACATGACTCAGTTATGCAATAGTGCTGCCTCCTCTTATTTAAACTTTTTCTCACACAGTGCATTCAGCGTCTTCTAGGACATCCTAAACTTTTTCATGTTAAGTGTTTTAACGTGGCTTTATGTTCCAAAACTGCAGTCAATTTCTCTTGGACATCTTTTGTTAGAAACACTTCCTCCTGTCAAAAAAATCCGGCACTGTGCCGGAATTTTGGCGTGGGCCCAAGGTGGTTTTAGAGTCGAAAACAGATAATGTCTATGGAAAATAGCAAGAATATGGCTGTATAGGCCTATATGTATACAGCCATAAGGGACCCTATATTTTGTATTAATCAAGTAGACCTACTTTATTGATAAAAACCTTTATTTACACTGTGGCTCAGTGGTCAGCTCAATAATGCACGTGACTGTGCTACTTTGAAAAAGCACTGCAATGAATAGGCTATTTGTTTTGTTTTCGTTGTCGCGATCTTTTGGACTAATTTAGCAATCAAGCGTTGAAAAGTTTGGAAGATAGGTGTATTGGATAGGCTATTCTTTATGGCTTTGAAAGTTGTGCTTGGACCTTTTAAGGATACAACTACCAGACTATGGTTTCCGACTGGGGAATGGGTGAGTAGATAATACAGTTCTCCCCCATTTGGACCTTTCAAGTTAATGTGAGGATTCACCTTCAGAAACGATTAGATCTGGTGTCTTTCTGAAACAGGTTGCAATATGCGCCACAGCTGTCATCCATCTGGCTTAGCCTACAGATCGCTAGGCTATGTTTTTAGCATCTTACACCACCAAAGTGTCTCTAAAATCTTCCATTTATGTTTGTTTGTGTGCATATGTTTTGTTTGTTTTGAGTGTACAACAATACTCTAGGTATCCAATCAAGTTCAGTCGTCATTAACACTTGAAGTCATGCGCACAAGATGTAATGTCTTTTTGGTGAAGAATCGAAACGGAATTTACGTCCATACTCATATGATTTCCGTTTTGATTTTGTGACAGGTGGAAGTGTTTATGACAAGACATGTCCAAGAGAAAACTGGTGATCATTGGACATTGGACACTATTCTAAGCCATGATAAGCCTTTTTACGTTGAGTGTTTTAGAATGTCCGTCTCTCTTTACAGCATGCCACTCAAAGTTTAGTTAAGCATTTGCGTGATAGTTTAGGTTAATGGACCGTGTCGGATTATAGCCTACTTTTTTTCCAATATCTGATCCAGTGATTTTGGCAAGTATTGGACCGATATTGATACTGAGTATCAGATCGGTGCACCCCTTGTGACAAATAGGCAGGTCATTCTATGTCATTTGAACTATAGGCATCTACCACATCATTTCTGAATTGGCTGATAATTTTTTGTCCTGATGAACAAACTCTGACATGACCTTTCCCAAAATTTTAGCTTCCTACTCCCAAAACTTTTCTGTGTAGAAGTTATTTAGTAAAGTAAGCATTCTTTCAGTCACAGGCATTTTTCTTATCTTTGGAGCTCAGTAACTTCAATGTGAACTGACCAGAGATCTGAAATTTGGCATGCTGATTCAATATTTCATGTAGATTCCAAATCTGTAATTTGTTTTACTTGTCAAATAACCTCCCTTGTCAAATTATCATATAAATTTGTCAATTACTAGTTTACAATCACAGTTGAAGATATGTAATCTCCCCCTTGAACTCCACAGAAATAACTTACTCTCGGTTCATAGCTTCATCTTTCAGCTTGTTCATAGCAATTCTTGCCGCCTGCTCTTCAAAAGTCTCAATGTCCACGATCTCGTCGTCCTCACTGAATTTTCCATCCTAGGATTTGAAAATAAACATGCGAACAGATGTTTCACTCATCTTAGATCGAAGTACTGCAAGAAAAGACACGTTCTGTGCATTATTTTGCCAAGTTAATACATTATTAAACAGAATCAGAGTCAATGAAAAAAAGAGGATAAAATATATTGCTTGTCTGGCATGAGGAAATATCATTTGTATACATGAGCACACATCAGGTAGTGACCCATACTTTGAAAAATTGTTGAATAGAATATTAAACGTCACTTACCTTGCTTCTGATCTCCTCATAATCACTGTGAGACGTAGACACAGAAGTCAGAGCGTTACCTGTGGAATCACAAAGGACAGAGAAATGGAGAGGTTTAATCATCAAACACCATTCAAACTTAGTCAGACTATTTAGAGACAGTTGTAACTACAAGATATGAATATTTAATGACTTTCCCAACAAGACTACAATGAAAATACATTACTATCTCACCATGTGTGAGACAGCAGCATATATCAGAAACAGATTTGTGAATGTGAAAAACTGCAATAATTTTTTCTAAATTATTTATAAAATACTGCCATAATATAGCTCCCTGCAAAGCATTTTGAACCAGGTCTTGACCTTGATTGCCTAAGCTAGATGTTTCCCAGGTTATGATTTATAAAAACTCACAGGTCATCCTATCAATTTGACAGCATGGTGGGGGAATCAAGAGACTCACAGAAGCTCCTGCAAGAACTTCAATATCAGCCCTAGAAATTTCATAATTTTTATTCCATATTACTAATCATAAGTAATGCTGACTGAGCCAAGACCATGGTCTTCACCAAAACAGGAGATAGCAGACTTGCAGAGTGTCTATCCTCACCCTTGTTTTCAAGGTCGGGTTTGGGCTCTGGAGCCTTGGGTTGCGACGGAGCAGAACATAGTTGGTTGTCAGGCGCCAACTGTATTAGCTGTCCACTGGGATGACAGTACAAGTTGGATCCTATGATTCCTGGCATGGGCTGCAAGACCACCTTCTCCCCTGTGAATTTAGATGTAGGGACTGGCTCAGACCTTTGGAGTGCAGGGGTGATGGTATCCAGATTAGAGTCATTGATATCAGTAAAACACGTAGGAGATATGATGGCAGGGGCATCTGACTCCTTCTCTTCCTCTGAAAAGCAGTAAAAGTTAAGGATGAATCCATAAAATTTATAAACAGAGTCCAACGAAGAAAAAGTGCATACGGGTTCAGCAACCCTAATCCAAAAAAACCAAAATGCTCCAAAATCCAAAACTTTGAGCACCAACATGACACCACCAGTGGAAAATTCTACAACTGACCTCACTTGCCAACATGGGGCTCTGACGCTCTGTTGGCGCCAAGATCTCATTACGTATATTCAATTACAGTCGTATGCCGCATAATGCTTAAATTCCTATTGCCTAGCGACGTCGTAGCTGTTGTAACGTCGTAGTACGACACATTACTCACATGTTTGTGGTGATGCTGGTATAAACAAACCTACTGCGCTGCCAGTCATATAAGAGGATAGCCCATACCATTATGTACAGTACATAATACCTGATAACGATAATAAACAACTATGTTACTGGTTTATGTATTTACCACACTGTACTTTTTATCATTATTACTACTTATAAAGAAAAAGTTTACTGTAAAACAGTATGCCATGTTACGCCGGCAGCAGCCTCATGGATCTTATGTTTACTGCATCTCTGTACAGGTTTGTAGCCTAGGAGCAGTAGGCTATACCATATAGCCTTGGTGTGTAGTAGGCTATAGCATCTAGGTTTGTGTAAGTACACTCTATGATGTTTACACTACAACGAAATCGCCAAACGGTGCACTTCTCAAACATATCCCCATCGTTAAGCGATGCACAACTTGTATTCCGAAATCTAAACAAATCCAAAATCCCAAACACTTCTGGTGACAGGTATTTCGGATAATGTATAACCCACCTGTACTACCAGGCACTGAATGTCTTTATTTGTTTTTATTTCTGCATTATCAGCCAGAATGAACATCATTACTCTGTAGCTATCTAGTTTCATCTAAAAATTCTTAAATTAGTTTTAAAATAAATATTACAACTCACTTCACTGGGGCTGTGCACTGGCCTAAATTTTTAAGTAGATAGGGGATACCTGTGCATGACAGACAGAGTGTTTTACCTTCAGGTACAATAATGGTAGGTTTGGAAACCATCATAGGGCTTTTACTGGGTTGCATGACAGGAACTTCAGGCTCTTTAGGTAAATGTGCAACTGTAGGGATTTCCTGAGGCAGAGGCTGCAGCTTTCCGGTGACAAAAGCTGTGAGTCGTTCGGCTGGATGCAATGTTCCCATTTGTCGCAGAAGAGGTTTGGCTTGGTTGTAGGATTTCCCATTTTCCTGGAAATTGGACCAAATTGTAGGGCAACAAATATCAGCATCATCAAATTAAGCATCCATTACAGTTCCAATGTTTCAGATACATCAGGCAGATAGCTTAGATGTATTATACAGTTGCTATGACTCATCAAAAACATCTAAAACACATTTACCATAATTAGTCCCTGAGGGGGCACACCTGGCACCTTCTTCTCAGCCTTAAGGACACCCGTAGGCATAACACGAGAGAGAAAGGGGAGAATCCCAACACTGTCTCTCTTCTTCTTCTCCCATCCTTTCTTTTTGTCCTTCATCTTATCACTGTGAGAGACACACACCTTGTAGGTGGTGGTGTAACTTCTTTCCTTTTTTCTGTGTGTGGTGGAAATTAAGCGTACGTGGTAAGAGCCAAGACAGAAAGGAAGGGTCAGCAGGTTCTTTTTCATGCGGCGCAACAGAGCAGAGAGCACTAGATTACGATGTGGTTCCCAGTTACACTCTGAATAGATCTCAAGCACTGTGAATGCTTCTGATGCAGGCCTTCCTTGGAGTACAGTGGCCTCTTTAGGACTCTCACCTAGAAATAATGCAAAATTAAAAGAAATAGAAAAGGAAGATATTACAGGTAAATCAAAATGATTGCAAAGAGGTTCTAGTGATGCGAGAATAGAGATTGTTGTGGATTACTTAAAAAAATCTGTATTTGACATCAGTAATCTTGACTTCATAATCACAACTGTGATTACGATATATTCCACGCTAAAATCTAAACAGTAAACACAAAATAATCTGTGATTAAAAATGGTTATAATGTTCAGATTAAAATTCTTCCTACTCACCTGTATTAGGATGGGGAAAAGGCAAAGCACCTGGTTTGCTAACAGGACACTCTGAATGATCATCCTTCTTCAGTGCCAAAATTTGAAACAAAAAATGAGGAAAAAAATCAAGACTAAGGACATTTGTATTTGAATGCCAGGTGTTCAGCAGACTCCCTCTTACCAAGCATCTCACCTGTTTTCCTCTGAGAGTGACGGAGAACACACCAGGGAAAATGTGCACCTGGGGTGGTGGTGTGCTATTGTATTCTCGCACACGCGCGCATGTCATCATGCTCTCAAAATACAGGTGCACTGGATCTTCTTCTTCCTCTTGCATCTAAAATCAGGGAAAACAAAGCTGTTTAGATTAGACTAAGATTGAATGAGAGATGGCTGGTCATAGCAATCATATATAAGTAATACGGTCGGGACGTCTCTGTTGCCATAGTGATAATGTCATTTTTCTGTTTTCTGTGTGTTCCAGTCTTACTCGCAGGCCAGTTTTAGATGAGATTGAATGAGAGATGGCTGGTCATAGCCATCATATGTAAGTAATACCAAAGAATGTTGATGCATGCAAGGGACCATATGAACATCATATTTAACTAATGTGAAACATTCAGGATTGCTGGAGAGAAAGAAAATGTGTCAACACCACAAGGTTTTAGGTGGATCTTGGATTTAGGAAATTAACTGCAGAGTTGGGTCACTGGATTTTGATAAAACTGGATCACCTCAGGTTTGGGCTGTGATTTGTTGTGCATGCGGACTTTGCACTGCAGAGAGGGGAGAGTTGGCTGTGTTTTAGGGGCGTATAAGGGTTCTGGATCAGTCTCCCCAGTCTTTCTATTCCAGAGGGTAGAGATCTGGACTGGAGGTTCTGGTCTGGGCTCTCTGTCTGGGTCTGCAATAGCTATACATGGGGAAAGAACAGAAATCACTTATAAGGCACATTCCTTATGCTCTCTATATACAGAAAAAACATTTATACAAAATACTTACAAAACTCCATGAGCTGCCTCCTCCTTCCTTTCCTCTGCATCACCTCTGGAGAATCCTCTGGTGGAGGTCTGATTAGCAGAGCTTTGTGTTTAAAGCAGGTACAGCCAAACATGCACTGGGTCCGTCTGCAGTGGGTGGGCTCTCGCCGTTCCCTGTGAAGACTGGTGCACACACAGCCCAGACGGCAAAAATCCTGGCCACATGGTGCACTCTTACTAAGGTTTGAACTGAAGCGGTGTACTTTCACTGTGCTCTGTAAAGGGAATAACAATTCAACCAATTTACAACTAGGGACATGTGCTGAAGGTTCCGATTAGACATTTTCTAATTGTAGCTACAAATAATAAATAGTTTCTATACTAGAAATCAGTGCAGAGAATTGGACTCCTATAGTTCTCTTGCTTCTTCTTTCACATTATTATTTTTTGTTCCTATACATGTCTATGGAACAAAAAACTTATAAAGCTAAATACCCTAGGAGGAATGACCCTATGCCCTGTGCTACTCAAGTTAACAACAACAACAACAACAACCTGGTTCTGATGCATCAGATTAATATTAACATTTATTCATCTAGCAGATGCTTTTATCTAAAGTGATTTCTAAGACAAGAAGAATACAAAACAAGCATAGAGTGGTGCTAGGGTCTAAACAGCAAAAAGAACAGCAAAGAGCCTAATTGTTTTGTTTTGTTTTTCATGTGTTTCAGGATCAACATATGTTTAACATGGTCCTGGTCATGCCTGAAAACCAAAATTAAGCCTCAAATAACACCCAAACCTAAATGTGCAACTTCTCACATCTTCGAAAACTTAACCTCAACCCCTGTGCTATGGGGACTAAATGAAGAAAAGGCACTAAAATGTGTCCTACCTGTGCTGTGAGTAGGACTGACAGGGCGATCTGGGCCCTCTCTGTGGTGATGTCTGTACAAGCTTTGCCCTCCCACACAGTCTCTTTTTCTATAGCCAGTAGTTTCTGCTGAGCCTTGGAGATCAGTGCAGTGCCACGTGCACCAGGGGAGTAAGAACCCTGGGCTCTGAGGCTGCAGTCTCTTCTGCCCTCGGGTGTATGGGACTGGTTTGTTAATGCAGATTTATGAGAGGGTTTGAGGATACTCTGTGTTTTAGTAACAGGTTTTGTGCTGTGGTGGACGTGTAAAGGTCTTGAAGAAATATTTAGCTTCATTTTCTTAGCAGGCACAGGACTAACTTGCTTTGGTCTCACTGAGCTGAAAAACAGGCGGTTTCTGGGACAAACTACTGACTTGTCTAGAGGTGTGTGGGGGATATTTGGTATGGATGTATTGGGTGGTACGATGTAGCGAGACTTTAGTACGCTATCTAAAGTCCGTACATAGCTGCTGCTCTTAGAGGGCATGCAGTAGGTCACTGGAGACAGAGAGATCTTGGAGAATGCGGCGGCCCGACCACTAATCTTCTGAGCCTCACTTTCCAAAAATTCATCCAGCAGCTCACTGCAAAACACTGAGTGGTTCTTCAGACCTGCTCCCTCTAAAACAGAAAACCCACACTCAGATCTGTTCAAATGCAATTGCATACAGAGCTGTAACAATTCAAAATGTTGCTTTACAACTGTCTCAGAAATAACTGTGATTAACTGTCCCATTCATTTGTTTTGTTGACTGGAACTAGTGTGGCACTGTAGCTGTCATCTGAGTGATGACAGGAAGACGGTTCTCAAACATGAAGAGCAACATGCTTTGCTTCACTTGGTAAAGTATAATACACAGTTCACTTTTGTTAAGCTCTTAAGCAACCTTCTAGACTATAGCCTACTGAGTTATTCAGTTGAAATGACTGATTACTTTATTTGCCTGTGCGAGAGGACTGCGCCTATCAATAAAAAAAATTATCATTCTATGATAGCTATTGAGTTTAGCCTACCTGGCCACTGAAGACCCGTAGTGTATGAACTCGTTACAGCAGAAAGGCAAATTAAATATCCATTCAATGGCTACACCACACACAGCTAAGGAAATGTTCTGGTTGACCAGCTAATACTAGAAAGCTCTCCTCCCCAGTAATAATGGCATTGGTCATGTTACTGCTGTGACCATGTGAATAATGAGCGAAAGACCCGAAGACCCATAGTTATGAGTCATGAACTAATCACTCATTCCTACACAGAGCTTGCGCAGCGGTTACTTGACGGAAGTAAACGGAAGACGCAGACCCGAAAGACCCATTCGTAAACAAAGCTGAGCGGCACATGCGCTTGTTACTGCAGAGTCATACAAAAGATTAGTTCAAAACGAATGAATTGTTCATGAATGACGTCACTTTTGCAAAGAAAAATGTGACGTGCTTTGACCCATCTCATTTAAAATACTTCAAACGCAGTTCAACGACAAAAAAATGCTATCATGTCAAAAGTCACAGTTAGAAAGTTATGAAATAACTGTTACAGGCCTAAATGACTCTGCAAGTCTACACATCAGAACAGCATTTTACCCCCTTCAAAATGAGCTTAAAATGAGGCTGTGTGTGCTATGTGCAGACTCAGCTTTCCACCCTGAAAAGAGATATTCCGTCTTTGACTGATTCAAGAGGGAAACCACTATTTAATCGCTATTGATTAAGATTTTAATCTCTGATAATATTCTAATATATAAACTGTTGAAACTAAACATTCCTCTAAAATCTAAAACACCGTGGAATAATGGCAACAGAAGAGAGTTCATGTGTGCTTGGCACTGAGCTCTAACTGTTGAACTTCAACTTTTTAACTTCATTTCCCAATAAAACCAAGCAAGTGTCAACCCACTGTACCACCTATCAACACAAAATGCTTATAACTTGAACTCAATGTGTAACTGCTCATTGCCCAGACATAATAAACCACCCACCTCAATATAAGAAGCACAAAATTATTATTAGTGCACGCATCATTTAAATGTGTGCTTACAATGCTCCTTACAATGCTCTTAATACACGAAATTCAGACTTGCTGATTTAAACAATATACATTCACAAACATGGTTTCCATGTGATTGGTGCGTTACAAATTCCTCCACCAATCACTGACCATGTTACTCCTTTTACACATGCTATAATGAATCACATGTGTTATGGGCTGTCGCAATCGAGACCGTAAGAATAGAATACTTCAATGAGCATTCTCACTCACCAGGGGGTGGGACAAGGCTCCCTCCACTCATTTTACCTAAGCCACTGCATACACCTAAGTATTGTAAGTCTATGGAAACAGCTGGATCCAGAAGGTTTAACTTCAGCCCAACTGCATGGAAAACAATAAGACAATATTTACATTTTATTAGTAAATCTCATAGTCATTCACAAGGCACAATACTTACACACACACATACACAGCCATTTCGACTGATTCAAATATGATTTTATTGTTTCTGTACGCATGGAGCTGTGGTGTGCAGTTCTAATTACCTTTCTGCAGATCGGGGTGAATGACCTGTCTGTGCATCTGTCGTTTCAGATCCTGAAGTAAAGCGCTCTCTGAGTTAGAAATCTTCTCCTCAATAGTCATGGGATCTTCTTAAAAAAAAAAAAAAAAGGAAGAAAAAGAAACAGAAACAGCGATTTAGTTGGGAAGGGTCTCCATTCAAACAATTATGATTGTTGTGACATAGAATTAATACTTCAGGTTTAAGCACATACCCCTAGTAGTTTCAGCAGGCCAAGACCTGAAGTCCCATAGTTATGATTTGTGAATGAATCAGTTGTTCCTACACTGAGCCTGCATGGCAGCCATGTGACAAGTGAACAAGAGACTCAGGACCCGAAGACCGATAGTTATGAGTCGTGAACAGATCACTCATTCCTACACTGAGCCTGTGCAGTGGCCATGTGACAAGTGAACAGAAGACACAGACCCAAAAGCCATGTTCATGAACAAAGCTGAGCCTGAGTGGCGTGCATGCTTGTTACTCCCGAGTCATACAAAAGATTAGCTCAAAATGAACGAATTGTTCATGAACAACACATCACTAATGCAAACAAAAGTGTGATCATACTTTGACCCATCTCGTTAAAAAAAAAAAAAATACTTCAACCACGGGTCAACAGAAAAAAAAAATGTGATCACGTCAAAAATCACAGTTAGAAAGTTATGAAATAGTTGTTACAGGCCTAAATGCGCCCGCAAGTCTACACATCAGAACAGCATTTTACCCCCTTCAAAATGAGCTTAAAATGAGGCTGTGTGTGCAATGTGCAGACTCAGCTTTCCACCCTGAAAAGGGATATTCCGTCTTTTACCGATTCAAGAGGGAAACCACTATCTAATCGCTATCGATTAAAACTGTAAACTCTGCTAAAATTCACAAGGAAACTGCTGAAACTAAACATTCCTGTAAAATCTACAACACTGTGGGACAGCCTCCACAGAAAGGAGTTCGTCTGTGCTTGGTACTGAGCTGTAACTGTTACCTTCAGGTGTACTTAGTGGAGTTTCAGGCCTAAACTTGTCTTTCCAGCCTTTTATTTTGGTGGGATCATTTGTCTTTCCAGTCCGAGAAACAAGAGGAACGGCCCCACCTGAAGAGGGGAAACAGACATTTCTAATTTAGATTTCTTCAGTTTGACTTCATTCCCCAGTAAAACCAAGCAAGTGTCACTTGAACTTGAACTCAATGTGTAATCGAGACCGTAAGAATACAATACTTTAATGAGCGTTCTCACTCACCAGGACGTGGGACAAGGCTCCCTCCACTCACTTTACCTAAACCACTGCATACACCTAAGTATTGTAAGTCTATGGAAACAGCTGGATCCAGAAGGTTTAACTTCAGCCCAACTGCATGGAAAACAATAAGACAATATTTACATTTTATTAGTAAATCTCAGAGTTACTCAGAAGGAACAATACTTACACACACACATACACAGCCATTTCGACTGATTCAAATATGATTTTATTGTTTCTGTACGCGTGGAGCTGTGGTGAGCAGTTCTAATCACCTTTCTGCAGATCGGGGTGAATGACCTGTCTATGCATCTGTTGTTTCAGATCCTGAAGTAAAGCGCTCTCCAAGTTAGAAATCTTCTCCTCCATAGACATGGGATCTTCTCAACAAAAAAAAAAGAAAAAAGAAAAATAAAAAGAAACAGACATGGTTTAGCTGGGAAGGGTTTCCATTCAAACAGTTATGATTGTTGAGACATAGAATTAATACTTCAGCTTTAAACACATACCCTTATTAGTTTCAGCAGGCCAAGATTTCTCTGAATAACCCTGAATATGAACTGGTGGAGGTTGAGAGACCTCCTTGCATCCTGCCACTCTCCCCACATCAACACTCAGCACCTCCTGAGGCACAAAACACCAAGACATTCGGCATCATCATCATCATCGTCATCATCATCATCATAATCATCAGAAAACATGACAGCAGTAACCAAAAAAAAAAAAAAAAACACCATCTGAATATAAGCTCTTGATGCTCTATGATTGAGATCTGATAGTTTGTTGAGGATTTGCAAACATACCCTACTGGTAAAAGACACCAAGAGAGGACCCTCTACATCATCGAGGTGTGGCTCCACAGCTCCATCTGTCGGGTTAATGGCAGATTTCACACCCAACCCCTTAAAGTATTTGGTGTTCGACCACCGTTTAGATTTGGGTTTCCTCGCTTTTCTCATGGCCTTAGGAGGTGTCATTTCATACCTCTGAGTGTTTAAGACGTTCTCAGCAAAAGGAGGTGACAGTTTAGGCAGAGCAGCTCCAGGCTTCCGTTTGACAGGGGAAACAAACTTCTCATGAGACTGAAGCTGAACTGCCGCAGGGAATTCTAATAGTTCAGCATTTGGTCTTACGGCGATGTCGGAGCAAGAATCTGCAGGACAATGTTTTCCACTCATGGTAACATCCTCGTTCTCAATATCCGAGGTTCCATCATTGTTACTCACAGCCACAGTAGGTACACGTAAACCTGTAGAGCACTGCTTCAGTGAATCACTGTCACACTGACTGGGATCCATCATCCCTGAGCGGGTCAGTTCATGAGGTACATCGGCACAAAAAGAGAGCTCCTTACAGTCGTAAGGAACAACCCTCTTCACTTCGGGAACAACCTCCTGATCCTCCGCAAGAGTTTCCAATTCAGGTTGAGAGCAATTTAGGCTGTTGGGGTTCAAAGAAAGACAAACCCTGTTATAGTTTTTCACAAATGGTGAGTAAGTAGCTGATTGAGTAACATCACCTAGCAGCTGCAGGACAATTAAGGGAATAAATGGTGCCTAGTCTGAACGACTGACAAACTATGCACTGGTACATTTCACATACTGTGTACCCTCCAATATCTGACATATTGAATATATCTGTACTTTGGAAAACATGACCTAAACTGCAAACACTAAGCCAATGGACAAATAATGCATACACAATAAAGTACTCTCATATGCACTGGGCTGCAATAATCCCATAAAGTTTGCAATCTGTATACTCACTTTATATAAATATCAGTAATTAATTATTTAACTGCACATTGTGTAGGCTATTTCAGATCAGACTATTGCAGACTTGGCTAATAGATGACCTACATTTCAGTTTTGCTGAGAGTAACCTCGTCTTTCAATCTGCTGTGGATTTATTTCATTTTCATCTGGATCAGATGAGGCTACAAACACTTCTAAGTGTTTCAGGTTTTGAACATACCTCATGTCAAGCAGAGAGAGAAAGTCTTCTACGATGCTTTTTATTCCACAATACATGTTTATAAATCTATTTTGAAGACTTGACTTTCCAAATGATTTGCCTGTCTTCAAATATTTTCTAATGTCATTTGTTCCTTGCTTTTATTTAGAACAGTGGTTGTCAACTCCAGGACTGGGAACCCCTGCCCTGCAAACTTTTGTCTCAGCCCAGCACCAGCACAACTCATGCAGCTGATCAACAAACCATCAAACCCTTGATTAACTCAATCAGCCATGATAATGGAGTGTTAAAACAAAGATATGAAATGCACGAGTCCCCAGGACCAGTCCCAAGTTCATACCAACTGGCCCAAGATGTGTGTACAACTTCACTTCTTTTAACAGCTGGTATTCCAGTACAAATTGCTTTCGCCCAGGTCACACCAGTCAAAGTGCTCACGTGAAAAAAATAAGTCAACAGGGCAGAGCAAGCAAAGGCAGACAGTACAGAGGGGAAACAAAAGGCAGTGTGAGGCAGTCCTTTAACAATGTAGCATATGACATCACTATATTCTGGCTCCTAAATATTCTGGGTTTAGGAGCCAAAGGATCCTCGATTTTTTTCTTTTTTTCTTTGCCTAGAGCCCTGCAAACATATAGGATATTAATTGCTAATAAAAAAAAAAAAGATGTATTTTTTCATGTCTGACACAACCTACACATTTGATATTAGTGCAACAAAGAAGTGTATGTAGAGTTTAGGAATAGATCAAGCCATTTGCTCTCTTGTGCAGGTAACTACTGTTCTGTAAAACATGATGTGCTGTTTTACAAAAATGTGTTCAGCATAGAGAACTGTATAAAGAGCAACTATGCTCATCATTGGATTTTGTATTGAAACAATACATGATTTAGTTCCAAGCAAAAAAAGTTACTTTGATCATTTTGGTATGTGCTTGCCATTTAGTGCCCAGGTTCATTCATCTGGAATACACATTCATGAAAATTCTTATTACCACCCATAACTGTGATAATACTACAGAGCTAGAACTGATTAGCAAACAAATTCCCTCAAGCTAATGCTGCTGAATTATGGAGCACAGCATTAAAACATTACATGTAATTAGTGGACCAAGTGTGTTTCAGTAAGTATATTGTGATGACTTAATACATTACCTGAGGTCACTGTTTAGAGATGGGAGGGCATCCTGGGTTAATGTCAGAGGAGAGGAGAGCACATCTTTGTTTTCCAGAAGAGAGAACTTAAGTTTTGACTTCAGGAAACGGGCTTCCTGATTGTCATCCCTACAGGGCCTAGCAAAGGGGTCTGAGCCAATTTTAAGCTGGGTGATTATTGGATTTTGGTAACAGGTAACAGCATAGAACTCCGTCTTGGGGAAGGTGAACACGCGGACATTTGGACTATCCAGCTGCTCCGAACCACGTCTTACAGGCACCACGTGAAGACGAGGCAAATAACGGTGCATAGAGTGCAGAACCACATGGCCGTCTTGGTCCATCACATTATTAGTCAGCCTCATATTGTAGAAGGACACTGGGCCTTCCATCCAGTGACGGCCCAAGGAAGGGGAGTCAGGATGGACGTACACTCGCCTGAGCACATGGGGCTCCCCACTCCCACTGGCCTCCCACATCTTTCCATTCCACCGGTACCGTGAGCCATCCACGGGCACGACGTCCATGACCAAGAGGTATTTGCAATCTGGCTCCAAGCCCTTCAAACTGAACCGACAGCAGGGAAACATGCGTCTCCCTGACTTTCTGAGTATAATCTCAGTGCCATAGCTGTGGAATCGACTCCATACAGAGTCATTCTCAAGAGTGACTTTAATGTTACTGCCATCAAAACTTCGATCTTTGGTTCTCTGGTGGGTCCAAGTATGTGTGATGGAAGGTAAGACATGTGTGCGTTCCCTTTCTTTGGTCATTAAATTGACTGCCTGGTTCCCACTGTCCTCGCTGATTTCACCTGGCTTCAGAGAGACGCAGACTGAAGGAGAAACTGAACCCACGGGGGGATCCTCCGTGGCTAGGTCACCTTGAATGGATGATTAATGAAAACACAGGTGAGAGAAATGGGTTACTTCAAAAAATGGGTGTAAACAGCGACAACCTTAATGAAAAGCATTACGGGATGAGTTCTGCTTGGAACTACTGCCAAGTGCTGCTTCTACAAGTAGAGATGCAGTATTGAGTTATTTCAGCAGCTTACAGGACGACATTATCTGCAGTGCACATACAGGCTCAGTCTTATTTTATGCCCAAATTAGTTCCTACCGCAGCATATCAAGTTAAAGGATCATTTACGAGCAAAATATGTGGCTGCTGATGCTAGCTAGAGGAAACCAGCAGCAATACGTTGACAAACTCTGCATGTGGACCTCTGAGGCCAAGTGACGACTGAGAAAAAAAAACTGCAGATTGTTTCTTTTATTTCCCTTCCTAATTTAAAAAATCTGACACCGATAAAATTTGACACCTACAGTGAACTTTCAGGGTAGCCAACACATACGGGGGGCGTGTGTTATAAAGCCAGTTGTTAAAGTGCAGAGCTAGCTGGTATGTCGTAACTTATCCGGAGCGTGGTCGAATAAAACAGGACTAATGATCAAAGAATTTTGTTTAAAGTGCCAAATGCCATTGAGTGGTAAGACGTTCATGTAAAATATTACGCTTCAAAAGCACTGGTTTTTAACATGCTTTTGTAGTGTTACAGCACATGATTTCTTTTCAGTCAAAGAACTACAAGAACAAACATCCACAAATTGCATCAGCATAGCGCTGCCAGCATTGGTTAGCTGGTAAGCTCAGGGCTCTGAAACTAAACATTCCTGTAAAATCTACAACACTGTGGGACAGCCTCCACAGAAAGGAGTTCGTCTGTGCTCGACACTGAGCTGTAACTGTTACCTTCAGGTGTACTTAGTGGAGTTTCAGGCCTAAACTCGTCTTTCCAGCCTTTTATTTTGGTGGGATCATTTGTCTTCCCAGTCCGAGAAACAAGAGGAATGGCCCCACCTGAAGAGGGGAAACAGACATTTCTAATTTTGATTTCGTCAACTTAACTTCATTCCCCAATAAAACCAAGCAAGTGTCAACCCACTGTATCACTGTTATCAACACAAAATGTTTGTAACTTGAGCTCAATGTGTAATCGAGACCGTAAGAATAGAATATTTCAATGAGCGTTCTCACTCACCAGGGGGTGGGACAAGGCTCCCTCCACTCATTTTACCTAAGCCACTGCATACACCTAAGTATTGTAAGTCTATGGAAACAGCTGGATCCAGAAGGTTTAACTTCAGGCCAGCTGCATAGAAAATAACAAGACAATATTTACATTTTCTCAGTAAATCTCAGAGTCACTGAGAAGGCACAATACTTACACTCACAGACAGCCATTTCGACTGATTCAAATATGATTTTATTGTTTTTGTACATATGGAGCTGTGGTGTGCAGTTCTAATCACCTTTCTGCAGATCGGGGTGAATGACCTGTCTGTGCATCTGTCGTTTCAGATCCTGAAGTAAAGCATGCTCTGAATTAGAAATCTTCTCCTCAGTTGTTATGGGATCTTCTCAACAAACAAAAAAAAAAAAAAAGAAAGAAAGAAAGATAGAAAGAAAAAAGAAACATAAACAGAAGTGATTTAGTTGGGAAGGGTCTCCATTCAAACAGTTATGATTGTTGAGACATAGAATAAATACGTCAGCTTTAAACACATACCCTTATTAGTTTCAGCAGGCCAAGATTTCTCTGAATAACCCTGAATATGAACTGGTGGAGGTTGAGAGACCTCCTTGCATCCTGCCACTCTCCCCACATCAACACTCAGTGCCTCCTGAGGCACAAAACACCAAGACATTCAGCATCATCATCATCATCATCATAATCATCAAAAAACATGACAGCTGGAACCAAAAAAACACATCTGAATATAAGCTCTTGGTGCTCTATAACTGAGATCTGATAGTTTGTTGAGGATTTGCAAACATACCCTACTGGTAAAAGACACCAAGAGAGGACCCTCTATATCATCGAGGTGTGGCTCCACAGCTCCATCTGTCGGGTTAATGGCAGATTTCACACCCGACCCCTTAAAGTACTTGGTGTTTGACCACCGTTTAGGTTTGGGTTTCCTCGCTTTTCTCATGGCCTTAGGAGGTGTCATTTCATACCTCTGAGTGTTTAAGACGTTCTCAGCAAAAGGAGGTGACAGTTCAGGCAGAGCAGCTCCAGGCCTCCGTTTGACAGGGGAAACAAACTTCTCATGAGACTGAAGCTGAACTGCCGCAGGGAATTCTAATAGTTCAGCATTTGGTCTTACAGCGATGTCGGAGCAAGAATCTGCAGGACAATGTTTTCCACTCATAGTAACATCCTCGTTCTCAATATCCGAGGTTCCATCATTGTTACTCACAGCCACAGTGGGTGCACGTAAACCTGTAGAGAACTGCTTCAGTGAATCACTGTCACACTGACTGGGATCCATCATCCCTGAGCGGGTCAGTTCATGAGGTACATCGGCACAAAAAGAGAGCTCCTTACAGTCGTAAGGAACAACCCTCTTCACTTCGGGAACAACCTCCTGATCCTCCGCAAGAGTTTCCAATTCAGGATGAGAGCAATTTAGGCTGTTGGGGTTCAAAGAAAGACAAACCCTGTTATAGTTTTTCACAAATGGTGAGTAAGTAGCTGATTGAGTAACGTCAGCTAGCAGCTGCAGGACAATTAAGGGAATAAATGGTGCCTAGTCTGAAAGACTGACAAACTATGCACTGGTACATTTCACATACTGTGTACCCTCCAATATCTGACATATTGAATATATCTGTACTTTGGAAAACATGACCTAAACTGCAAACACTAAACCAATGGACAAATAATGCATACACAATAAAGTACTCTCACATGCACTGGGCTGCAATAATCACATAAATTATTTAATCGCACATTGTGTAGGCTATTTCAGATCAGACTATTGCAGACTTGGCTATTATAGATGACCTACATTTCAGTTTTGCTGAGAGTAACCTCTTCTTTCAATCTGCTGTGGATTTATTTCATTTTCACAGGGAACTGAAAACCCACCTCTTTAGAACCCACCTGTCCCCCACTGCCTAACCTCCCTTTCCAAAAAAAGACAACAAAAAAAAACACTTGTCTTGTTTCTGTATTTGTCAAAGTATTCCAGGGGCGCAATAAGGAGGAGTAAATTGACGCTCAGTCTTATTGTGATCTCTGTTCATGAGGTACTAGCAATCCGACTGATGCACTGATTGTAAGTCGTTTTGGCTAAAAGCGTCTGCCAAATAACAAAATTGTAAATTGTAAAATTGTAGATGTAGCTAATGGCGTAGTTATCTAAGGTTAGCCAACTGGCAAGAAAACAAAATGCGCAAAGGAAAAATATCGAAAAATATCCATACCCAGCCTCCTCTACATCAGATGCCAACAATGTCAAGACAAACATGACCAGTCAAAGTGCTCACATTTGAAATTAGTACAACAAAGAAGTGTAAGTTTAGGAATAGATCAAGCCATTTGCTCTCTTGTGCAGGTAACTACTGTTCTGTAAAACATAATGTGCTGTTTTACAGAAATGTGTTTCGCATAGAGAACTGTATAAAGAGCAACTATGCTCATCACTGGATTTTGTATTGAAACAATAAATGATTAAGCGCTAAGCAAAAAAAGTTACTTTGATCATTTTGGTATGTGCTTGCCATTTAGAGCCCAGGTTCATTCATCTGGAATACACATTCAAGAAATTCTTATTACCACCCATAACTGTGATAATACTACAACTACATTAGCCAAAAAATTCCCTCAAGCTAATGCCGATGAATTATGGAGCACAACATTAAAACATTACATGTAATTAGTAGACCAAGTGTGTTTCAGTAAGTATATTGTGATGACTTAATACATTACCTGAGGTCACTGTTTAGGGATGGGAGGGCATCCTGGGTTACTGTCAGTGGAGAGGAGAGCACATCTTTGTTTCCCAGAAGAGAGAACTTAGGTTTTGACTTTGGAAAACGGGCTTCCTGATTGTCACACCTAAAGGCCCTGGCAAAGGGGTTTAAGTCAGTTTTAAGCTGGGTCATTTGTGGATTTTGGTAACAGGTAACAGCATAGAACTCCGTCTTGGGGAAGGTGAACACGCGGACATTTGGACTATCCAGTGGAACAAGCTCCTCCGAACCACTTCTAACAGGCACCACGTGAAGACGAGGCAAATAACGGTGCATAGAGTGCAGAACTACATAGCCCTTATGGTCCATCACATTATTAGTCAGCCTCATATTGTAGAAGGACACTGGGCCTTCCATCCAGTGACGGCCCAAGGAAGGGGAGTCAGGATGGACGTACACTCGCCTGAGCACATGGGGCTCCCCACTCCCACTGGCATCCCACATCTTTCCATTCCACCGGTACCGTGAGCCATCCACAGGCACGATGTCCATGACCAAGAGGTATTTGCAATCTGGCTCCAAGCCTTCCAGACTGAACCGACAGCAGGGAAACATGCGTCTCCCTGAATTTGAGAGTATAATCTCAGTGCCATAGCTGTGGAATCGACTCCATACAGAGTCATTCTCAAGAGTGGCTTCAATGTTACTGACATCAAAACTTGACTCGTCATGGATCTGAGTATGTGTGATGGAAGGTAAGACATGTGTGCGGTCCCTTTCTTTGGTCATTAAATTGACTGCCTGGTTCCCACTGTCCTCGCTGATTTCACCTGGCTTCAGAGAGACGCAGACTGAAGGAGAAACTGAACCCACGGGGGGATCCTCCGTGGCTAGGTCACCTTGAATGGATGATTAATGTAAACACAGGTGTGAGAAATGGGTTACTTTAAAAAATGGGTGTAAACAGCTACAACCTTAATGAAAAGCATTACGGGATGAGTTCTGCTAGGAACTACTGCCAAGTGCTGCTTCTACAAGTAGAGATGCAGTATTGAGTTATTTCAGCAGCTTACAGGACGACATTATCTGCAGTGCACATACAGGCTCAGTCTTATTTTATGCCCAAATTAGTTCCTACCGCAGCATATCAAGTTAAAGGATCATTTACGAGCAAAATATGTGGCTGTTGATGCTAGCTAGAGGAAACCAGCAGCAATACATTGACAAACTCTGAATGTGGACCTCTGAGGCCAAGTGACGACTGAGAAAAAAAAAACTGCAGATTGTTTCTTTTATTTCCGTTCCTAATTTAAAAAATCTGACACCGATAAAATCTGACACCTACAGTGAACTTTCGGGGTAGCCAACACATACGGTGGGCGTAGCTTATCGTAACTTATTTGGAGCATGGTCGAATAAAACAGGACTAATGATCAAAGAATTTTGTTTAAAGTGCCAAATGCCATTGAGTGGTAAGACATTCATGTAAAATATTACGCTTCAAAAGCACTGGTTTTTAACATGCTTTTGTAGTGTTACAGCACATGATTTCTTTTCAGTCAAAGAACTACAAGAACAAACATCCACAAATTGCATCAGCATAGCGCTGCCAGCATTGGTTAGCTGGTAAGCTCAGGGCTCTGAAACTAAACATTCCTGTAAAATCTACAACACTGTGGGACAGCCTCCACAGAAAGGAGTTCGTCTGTGCTCGACACTGAGCTGTAACTGTTACCTTCAGGTGTACTTAGTGGAGTTTCAGGCCTAAACTCGTCTTTCCAGCCTTTTATTTTGGTGGGATCATTTGTCTTCCCAGTCCGAGAAACAAGAGGAACGGCCCCACCTGAAGAGGGGAAACAGACATTTCTAATTTTGATTTCGACAACTTAACTTCATTCCCCAATAAAACCAAGCAAGTGTCAACCCACTGTATCACTGTTATCAACACAAAATGTTTGTAACTTGAGCTCAATGTGTAATCGAGACCGTAAGAATAGAATATTTCAATGAGCGTTCTCACTCACCAGGGGGTGGGACAAGGCTCCCTCCACTCATTTTACCTAAGCCACTGCATACACCTAAGTATTGTAAGTCTATGGAAACAGCTGGATCCAGAAGGTTTAACTTCAGGCCAGCTGCATAGAAAATAATAAGACAATATTTACATTTTCTCAGTAAATCTCAGAGTCACTGAGAAGGCACAATACTTACACTCACAGACAGCCATTTCGACTGATTCAAATATGATTTTATTGTTTTTGTACATATGGAGCTGTGGTGTGCAGTTCTAATCACC
The DNA here is from genome assembly GCF_902362185.1 of Chanos chanos. NCBI lineage: Eukaryota > Metazoa > Chordata > Actinopteri > Gonorynchiformes > Chanidae > Chanos > Chanos chanos. Next base: position 18,191,768 of record NC_044498.1, on the reverse strand, counting down.
TTTCTGCAGATCGGGGTGAATGACCTGTCTGTGCATCTGTCGTTTCAGATCCTGAAGTAAGGCACGCTCTGAATTAGAAATGTTCTCCTCAGTTGTTATGGGATCTTCTCAACAAACAAAAAGAAAAAAGAAAGAAAGAAAGATAGAAAGATAGAAAGAAAAAAGAAACAGAAACAGAAACAGAAGTGATTTAGTTGGGAAGGGTTTCCATTCAAACAGTTATGATTGTTGAGACATAGAATTAATACTTCAGCTTTAAACACATACCCTTATTAGTTTCAGCAGGCCAAGATTTCTCTGAATAACCCTGAATATGAACTGGTGGAGGTTGAGAGACCTCCTTGCATCCTGCCACTCTCCCCACATCAACACTCAGCGCCTCCTGAGGCACAAAACACCAAGACATTCAGCATCATCATCGTCATCATCATCATCATAATCATCAAAAAACATGGCAGCTGGAACCAAAAAAAACCATCTGAATATAAGCTCTTGGTGCTCTATAACTGAGATCTGATAGTTTGTTGAGGATTTGCATACATACCCTACTGGTAAAAGACACCAAGAGAGGACCCTCTATATCATCGAGGTGTGGCTCCACAGCTCCATCTGTCGGGTTAATGGCAGATTTCACACCCGACCCCTTAAAGTACTTGGTGTTTGACCACCGTTTAGGTTTGGGTTTCCTTGCTTTTCTCATGGCCTTAGGAGGTGTCATTTCATACCTCTGAGTGTTTAAGTCGTTCTCAGCAAAAGGAGGTGACAGTTCAGGCAGAGTAGCTCCAGGCTTCCGTTTGACAGGGGAAACAAACTTCTCATGAGACTGAAGCTGAACTGCCGCAGGGAATTCTAATAGTTCAGCATTTGGTCTTACGGCGATGTCGGAGCAAGAATCTGCAGGACAATGTTTTCCACTCATAGTAACATCCTCGTTCTCAATATCCGAGGTTCCATCATTGTTACTCACAGCCACAGTGGGTGCACGTAAACCTGTAGAGCACTGCTTCAGTGAATCACTGTCACACTGACTGGGATCCATCATCCCTGAGCGGGTCAGTTCATGAGGTACATCGGCACAAAAAGAGAGCTCCTTACAGTCGTAAGGAACAACCCTCTTCACTTCGGGAACAACCTCCTGATCCTCCGCAAGAGTTTCCAATTCAGGATGAGAGCAATTTAGGCTGTTGGGGTTCAAAGAAAGACAAACCCTGTTATAGTTTTTCACAAATGGTGAGTAAGTAGCTGATTGAGTAACGACAACTAGCAGCTGCAGGACAATTAAGGGAATAAATGGTGCCTAGTCTGAAAGACTGACAAACTATGCACTGGTACATTTCACATACTGTGTACCCTCCAATATCTGACATATTGAATATATCTGTACTTTGGAAAACATGACCTAAACTGCAAACACTAAACCAATGGACAAATAATGCATACACAATAAAGTACTCTCACATGCACTGGGCTGCAATAATCCCATAAATTATTTAATCGCACATTGTGTAGGCTATTTCAGATCAGACTATTGCAGACTTGGCTAATAGATGACCTACATTTCAGTTTTGCTGAGAGTAACCTCTTCTTTCAATCTGCTGTGGATTTATTTCATTTTCATCTGGATCAGATGAGGCTACAAACACTTCTCAGTGTTTCAGGTTTTGAACATACTCCATGTCAAGCAGAAAGAGAAAGTTCGCTACGATGCTTTTTATTCCACAATACATGTTTATAAATCTATTTTGAAGACTTGACTTTCCAAATAATTTGCCTGTCTTCAAATATTTTCTAATGTCATTTGTTCCTTGCTTTTATTTAGAACACTGGCTGTCAACTCCAGGACAGTCCAAGTCCTGGTTCAAGTCCTATCTGTCTGACCATTCCTACCAGGTCTCTTGGAGGGAATCGGTCTCCTCCCCCTGCCCTTTCCACACGGGAGTCCCACAAGGTTCTGTACTTGGTCCACTCCTGTTCTCTCTCTACACACTCGGTCAAGTTATCTCCGCCCATGGTCTCTCTTACCACTGCTACGCTGATGATACACAGCTGTTCTTCTCCTTCCCCCCCTCTGACTCTCAGGTTCAGCCTCGTATCGCAGCCTGCTTAGCTGACATTGCCTCCTGGATGTCCGCTAACCACCTCAAACTCAACCTGGAGAAAACGGAGCTTCTGTTTTTTCCCGCTAAGAACTCCCCAACGATCGACACTGCAATCACCATCGAGGGATCTGTGGTGTTCCCCACCACAGCAGCCAAAAGCCTTGGCGTAACCCTTGACAACCAGCTGACCTACTCCGGTCACATGGCGGCAGTCACTCGATCCTGCAGATTCTCCCTATACAATATCAGGAGAATCCGCCCATTCCTCACACAACAGATGACCCAGCTCCTGGTCCAAGCGCTTTTCATCTCCCGCGTGGACTACTGCAACGTTCTACTGGCTGGCTTGTCGACCTGTGCCATCAGGCCGCTCCAGCTCGTGCAGAACGCCGCTGCACGCCTGGTATTCAACCTACTGAAGCACTCTCATGTCACTCCACTGCTTACTGCGCTCCACTGGCTTCCGGTAGCTGCCCGCATCCAGTTCAAGACACTGGTGCTGGCCTACCAGGCCACAAGAGGCTCCACCCAATCATACCTTCAGTCCGTTATAACTCCGTATACCCCTACAAGAGCCCTCCACTCTACGACCTCTGGTCAACTGACGGTCCCCTCACTTTGGCTCCCAACCATGCCTCTTCTCCGCCATTGCCCCACGGTGGTGGAACGACCTCCCTCATGCAGTTAGGACTGCGGAATCTCTTACCATCTTCCACAGGGAACTGAAAACCCACCTCTTTAGAACCCACCTGTCCCCCACTGCCTAACCTCCCTTTCCAAAAAAAGACAACAAAAAAATACACTTGTCTTGTTTCTGTGTTTGTCAAAGTATTCCAGGGGCGCAATAAGGAGGAGTAAATTGACGCTCAGTCTTATTGTGATCTCTGTTCATGAGGTACTAGCAATCCGACTGATGCACTGATTGTAAGTCGTTTTGGCTAAAAGTGTCTGCCAAATAACAAAATTGTAAATTGTAAAATTGTAGATGTAGCTAATGGCGTAGTTATCTAAGGTTAGCCAACTGGCAAGAAAACAAAATGCGCAAAGGAAAAATATCGAAAAATATCCATACCCAGCCTCCTCTACATCAGATGCCAACAATGTCAAGACAAACATGACCAGTCAAAGTGCTCACATTTGAAATTAGTACAACAAAGAAGTGTAAGTTTAGGAATAGATCAAGCCATTTGCTCTCTTGTGCAGGTAACTACTGTTCTGTAAAACATAATGTGCTGTTTTACAGAAATGTGTTTCGCATAGAGAACTGTATAAAGAGCAACTATGCTCATCACTGGATTTTGTATTGAAACAATAAATGATTAAGCGCTAAGCAAAAAAAGTTACTTTGATCATTTTGGTATGTGCTTGCCATTTAGAGCCCAGGTTCATTCATCTGGAATACACATTCAAGAAATTCTTATTACCACCCATAACTGTGATAATACTACAACTACATTAGCCAAAAAATTCCCTCAAGCTAATGCCGATGAATTATGGAGCACAACATTAAAACATTACATGTAATTAGTAGACCAAGTGTGTTTCAGTAAGTATATTGTGATGACTTAATACATTACCTGAGGTCACTGTTTAGGGATGGGAGGGCATCCTGGGTTACTGTCAGTGGAGAGGAGAGCACATCTTTGTTTCCCAGAAGAGAGAACTTAGGTTTTGACTTTGGAAAACGGGCTTCCTGACTGTCACCCCTAAAGGCCCTGGCAAAGGGGTTTAAGTCAGTTTTAAGCTGGGTCATTTGTGGATTTTGGTAACAGGTAACAGCATAGAACTCCGTCTTGGGGAAGGTGAACACGCGGACATTTGGACTATCCAGTGGAACAAGCTCCTCCGAACCACTTCTAACAGGCACCACGTGAAGACGAGGCAAATAACGGTGCATAGAGTGCAGAACTACATAGCCCTTATGGTCCATCACATTATTAGTCAGCCTCATATTGTAGAAGGACACTGGGCCTTCCATCCAGTGACGGCCCAAGGAAGGGGAGTCAGGATGGACGTACACTCGCCTGAGCACATGGGGCTCCCCACTCCCACTGGCATCCCACATCTTTCCATTCCACCGGTACCGTGAGCCATCCACAGGCACGACGTCCATGACCAAGAGGTATTTGCAATCTGGCTCCAAGCCTTCCAAACTGAACCGACAGCAGGGAAACATGCGTCTCCCTGAATTTGAGAGTATAATCTCAGTGCCATAGCTGTGGAATCGACTCCATACAGAGTCATTCTCAAGAGTGGCTTCAATGTTACTGACATCAAAACTTGACTCGTCATGGATCTGAGTATGTGTGATGGAAGGTAAGACATGTGTGCGGTCCCCTTCTTTGGTCATTAAATTGACTGCCTGGTTCCCACTGTCCTCGCTGATTTCACCTGGCTTCAGAGAGACGCAGACTGAAGGAGAAACTGAACCCACGGGGGGATCCTCCGTGGCTAGGTCACCTTGAATGGATGATTAATGTAAACACAGGCGTGAGAAATGGGTTACTTTAAAAAATGGGTGTAAACAGCTACAACCTTAATGAAAAGCATTACGGGATGAGTTCTGCTAGGAACTACTGCCAAGTGCTGCTTCTACAAGTAGAGATGCAGTATTGAGTTATTTCAGCAGCTTACAGGACGACATTATCTGCAGTGCACATACAGGCTCAGTCTTATTTTATGCCCAAATTAGTTCCTACCGCAGCATATCAAGTTAAAGGATCATTTACGAGCAAAATATGTAGCTGCTGATGCTAGCTAGAGGAAACCAGCAGCAATACGTTGACAAACTCTGCATGTGGACCTCTGAGGCCAAGTGACGACTGAGAAAAAAAAACTGCAGATTGTTTCATTTATTTCCCTTCCTAATTTAAAAAATCTGACACCGATAAAATCTGACACCTACAGTGAACTTTCGGGGTAGCCAACACATACGGGGGGCGTGTGTTATAAAGCCAGTTGTTAAAGTGCAGAGCTAGCTGGTATGTCGTAACTTATCCGGAGCGTGGTCGAATAAAACAGGACTAATGATCAAAGAATTTTGTTTAAAGTGCCAAATGCCATTGAGTGGTAAGACGTTCATGTAAAATATTACGCTTCAAAAGCACTGGTTTTTAACATGCTTTTGTAGTGTTACAGCACATGATTTCTTTTCAGTCAAAGAACTACAAGAACAAACATCCACAAATCGCATCAGCATAGCGCTGCCAGCATTGGTTAGCTGGTAAGCTCAGGGCTCTGAAACTAAACATTCCTGTAAAATCTACAACACTGTGGGACAGCCTCCACAGAAAGGAGCTCGTCTGTGCTCGGCACTGAGCTGTAACTGTTACCTTCAGGTGTACTTAGTGGAGTTTCACCAGGGGGTGGGACAAGGCTCCCTCGTTTCAGATCCTGAAGTAAAGCACGCTCTGAATTAGAAATCTTCTCCTCAATTCTTATGGGATCTTCTTAACAAAAAGAAAAAAAAGAAAAAGAAAAAAGAAACAGAAGCAGAAGTGATTTAGTTGGGAAGGGTCTCCATTCAAACAGTTATGATTGTTGAGACATAGAATTAATACGTCAGCTTTAAACACATACCCTTATTAGTTTCAGCAGGCCAAGATTTCTCTGAATAACCCTGAATATGAACTGGTGGAGGTTGAGAGACCTCCTTGCATCCTGCCACTCTCCCCACATCAACACTCAGCGCCTCCTGAGGCACAAAACACCAAGACATTCGGCATCATCATCATCATCATCATCATCATCATAATCTCCAAAAAACATGACAGCAGTTAAAAAAAAAACTCCTGAAAATGACTGAGATCTGATAGTTTGTTGAGGATTTGTAAACATACCCTACTGGTGAAAGACACCAAGAGAGGACCCTCTACATTGAGGCGTGGCTCATCTGTGTTCTCAGCAAAAGGAGGTGACAGTTTAGGCAGAGAAGCTCCAGGCTTCCGTTTGACAGGGGAAACAAACTTCTCATGAGACTGAAGCTGAACTGCCGCAGGGAATTCTAATAGTTCAGCATTTGGTCTTACGGCGATGTCGGAGCAAGAATCTGCAGGACAATGTTTTCCACTCATAGTAACATCCTCGTTCTCAATATCCGAGGTTCCATCATTGTTACTCACAGCCACAGTGGGTGCACGTAAACCTGTAGAGCACTGCTTCAGTGAATCACTGTCACACTGACTGGGATCCATCATCCCTGAGCGGGTCAGTTCATGAGGTACATCGGCACAAAAAGAGAGCTCCTGATGGTCGTAAGGAACAACCCTCTTCACTTCGGGAACAACCTCCTGATCCTCCGCAAGAGTTTCCAATTCAGGATGAGAGCATTTCAGGCTGTTGGGGTTCAAAGAAAGACAAACCCTGTTATAGTTTTTCCACAAATGGTGAGTAAGTAGCTGATTGAGTAACGACAACTAGCAGCTGCAGGACGATTAAGGGAATAAATGGTGCCTAGTCTGAAAGACTGACAAACTATGCACTGGTACATTTCACATACTGTGTACCCTCCAATATCTGACATATTGAATATATCTGTACTTTGGAAAACATGACCTAAACTGCAAACAGTAAACCAATGGACAAATAATGCATACACAATAAAGTACTCTCATATGCACTGGGCTGCAATAATCCCATAAAGTTTGCAATCTGTATACTCACTGTTTATAAATATCAGTAATTAATTATTTAACTGCACATTGTGTAGGCTATTTCAGATCAGACTATTGCAGACTTGGCTAATAGATGACCTACATTTCAGTTTTGCTGAGAGTAACCTCGTCTTTCAATCTGCTGTGGATTTATTTCATTTTCATCTGGATCAGATGAGGCTACAAACACTTCTCAGTGTTTCAGGTTTTGAACATACCCCATGTCAAGCAGAGAGAGAAAGTCTTCTACGATGCTTTTTATTCCACAATACATGTTTATAAATCTATTTTGAAGACTTGACTTTCCAAATGATTTGCCTGTCTTCAAATATTTTCTAATGTCATTTGTTCCTTGCTTTTATTTAGAACAGTGGTTGTCAACTCCAGGACTGGGAACCCCTGCCCTGCAAACTTTTGTCTCAGCCCAGCACCAGCACAACTCATGCCGCTGATCAACAAACCATCAAACCCTTGATTAACTCAATCAGCCATGATAATGGAGTGTTAAAACAAAGATATGAAATGCACGAGTCCCCAGGACCAGTCCCAAGCTCAGACCAACTGGCCCAAGATGTGTGTACAACTTCGCTTCTTTTAACAGCTGGTATTCCAGTACAAATTGTTTTCGCCCAGGTCACACTAGTACAACAAATCCACAAAGAAAATAATTATGTGCTTTAGATCTGTGTTATGACAGTTCAGCTACATGAACACATCAAACCCGTGCTCCAGATGGCAACAAAAATGGTTGCCAGTGTGCCTTACTTTAATTCTGCAACCAGTTTTGTTTTTCTGCCAGGCGCCAGTGGCCACCATTACCCACGAGCACAAAAAAAAAGAAGAAAAAAATGTCCATACGTTTTGTTTGCGTACTGAACTCTCATCTCCTCTTCAGTCTGCTTCTACCTGCCCTATTGCGTGAACTCCTGTACGGTTTCTAACACATAAACTTCCCTGCACTCCTGTCCTGCGGTAGTTGAAGCGTCAGCTGTACAGATGAACAGAAACAGTGGCTGAAGATAAGAAAACTGTATTAAGAGCAACTATGCTCATCACTGGATTTTGTATTGAAACAATAAATGATTAAGTGCTAAGCAAAAAAAGTTACTTTGATCATTTTGGTATGTGCTTGCCATTTAGAGCCCAGGTTCATTCATCTGGAATACACATTCAAGAAATTCTTATTACCACCCATAACTGTGATAATACTACAGATCTAGAACTGATTAGCCAAAAAATTCCCTCAAGCTAATGCCGTTGAATTATGGAGCACAACATTAAAACAAGACCAAGTGTGTTTCAGTAAGTATATTGTGATGACTTAATACATTACCTGAGGTCACTGTTTAGAGATGGGAGGGCATCCTGGGTTAATGTCAGAGGAGAGGAGAGCACATCTTTGTTTCCCAGAAGAGAGAACTTAAGTTTTGACTTCAGGAAACGGGCTTCCTGATTGTCATCCCTATAGGCCCTGGCAAAGGGGTTTAAGTCAATTTTAAGCTGGGTGATTATTGGATTTTGGTAACAGGTAACAGCATAGAACTCTGTCTTGGGGAAGGTGAACACGCGGACATTTGGACTATCCAGTGGAGCAAGCTCCTCCGAACCACGTCTTACAGGCACCACGTGAAGACGAGGCAAATAACGGTGCATAGAGTGCAGAACCACATGGCCGTCTTGGTCCATCACATTATTAGTCAGCTTCATCTTGTAGAAGGACACTGGGCCTTCCATCCAGTGACGGCCCAAGGAAGGGGAGTCAGGATGGACGTACACTCGCCTGAGCACATGGGGCTCCCCACTCCCACTGGCATCCCACATCTTTCCATTCCACCGGTACCGTGAGCCATCCACAGGCACGACGTCCATGACCAAGAGGTATTTGCAATCTGGCTCCAAGCCCTTCAGACTGAACCGACAGCAGGGAAACATGCGTCTCCCTGACTTTGAGACTACCATCTCAGTGCCATAGCTGTGGAATCGACTCCATACAGAGTCATTCTCAAGAGTGGCTTCAATGTTACTGACATCAAAACTTGACTCGTCATGGATCTGAGTATGTGTGATGGAAGGTAAGACATGTGTGCGGTCCCCTTCTTTGGTCATTAAATTGACTGCCTGGTTCCCACTGTCCTCGCTGATTTCACCTGGCTTCAGAGAGACGCAGACTGAAGGAGAAACTGAACCCACGGGGGGATCCTCCGTGGCTAGGTCACCTTGAATGGATGATTAATGTAAACACAGGTGTGAGAAATGGGTTACTTTAAAAAATGGGTGTAAACAGCTACAACCTTAATGAAAAGCATTACGGGATGAGTTCTGCTAGGAACTACTGCCAAGTGCTGCTTCTACAAGTAGAGATGCAGTATTGAGTTATTTCAGCAGCTCACAGGACGACATTATCTGCAGTGCACATACAGGCTCAGTCTTATTTTATGCCCAAATTAGTTCCTACCGCAGCATATCAAGTTAAAGGATCATTTACGAGCAAAATATGTAGCTGCTGATGCTAGCTAGAGGAAACCAGCAGCAATACGTTGACAAACTCTGCATGTGGACCTCTGAGGCCAAGTGACGACTGAGAAAAAAAAACTGCAGATTGTTTCATTTATTTCCCTTCCTAATTTAAAAAATCTGACACCGATAAAATCTGACACCTACAGTGAACTTTCGGGGTAGCCAACACATACGGGGGGCGTGTGTTATAAAGCCAGTTGTTAAAGTGCAGAGCTAGCTGGTATGTCGTAACTTATCCGGAGCGTGGTCGAATAAAACAGGACTAATGATCAAAGAATTTTGTTTAAAGTGCCAAATGCCATTGAGTGGTAAGACGTTCATGTAAAATATTACGCTTCAAAAGCACTGGTTTTTAACATGCTTTTGTAGTGTTACAGCACATGATTTCTTTTCAGTCAAAGAACTACAAGAACAAACATCCACAAATCGCATCAGCATAGCGCTGCCAGCATTGGTTAGCTGGTAAGCTCAGGGCTCTGAAACTAAACATTCCTGTAAAATCTACAACACTGTGGGACAGCCTCCACAGAAAGGAGCTCGTCTGTGCTCGGCACTGAGCTGTAACTGTTACCTTCAGGTGTACTTAGTGGAGTTTCACCAGGGGGTGGGACAAGGCTCCCTCGTTTCAGATCCTGAAGTAAAGCACGCTCTGAATTAGAAATCTTCTCCTCAATTCTTATGAGATCTTCTTAACAAAAAGAAAAAAAAGAAAAAGAAAACAGAAACAGAAGCAGAAGTGATTTAGTTGGGAAGGGTCTCCATTCAAACAGTTATGATTGTTGAGACATAGAATTAATACGTCAGCTTTAAACACATACCCTTATTAGTTTCAGCAGGCCAAGATTTCTCTGAATAACCCTGAATATGAACTGGTGGAGGTTGAGAGACCTCCTTGCATCCTGTCACTCTCCCCACATCAACACTCAGCGCCTCCTGAGGCACAAAACACCAAGACATTCAACATCATCATCGTCATTATCATAATCATAATCATAATCATACTCTCCAAAAAACATGACAGCAGTTAAAAAAAAACTCCTGAAAATGACTGAGATCTGATAGTTTGTTGAGGATTTGCGAACATACCCTACTGGTGAAAGACACCAAGAGAGGACCCTCTACATTGAGGCGTGGCTCATCTGTGTTCTCAGCAAAAGGAGGTGACAGTTTAGGCAGAGAAGCTCCAGGCTTCCGTTTGACAGGGGAAACAAACTTCTCATGAGACTGAAGCTGAACTGCCGCAGGGAATTCTAATAGTTCAGCATTTGGTCTTACGGCGATGTCGGAGCAAGAATCTGCAGGACAATGTTTTCCACTCATAGTAACATCCTCGTTCTCAATATCCGAGGTTCCATCATTGTTACTCACAGCCACAGTGGGTGCACGTAAACCTGTAGAGCACTGCTTCAGTGAATCACTGTCACACTGACTGGGATCCATCATCCCTGAGCGGGTCAGTTCATGAGGTACATCGGCACAAAAAGAGAGCTCCTGATGGTCGTAAGGAACAACCCTCTTCACTTCGGGAACAACCTCCTGATCCTCCGCAAGAGTTTCCAATTCAGGATGAGAGCATTTCAGGCTGTTGGGGTTCAAAGAAAGACAAACCCTGTTATAGTTTTTCACAAATGGTGAGTAAGTAGCTGATTGAGTAACGACAACTAGCAGCTGCAGGACGATTAAGGGAATAAATGGTGCCTAGTCTGAAAGACTGACAAACTATGCACTGGTACATTTCACATACTGTGTACCCTCCAATATCTGACATATTGAATATATCTGTACTTTGGAAAACATGACCTAAACTGCAAACACTAAACCAATGGACAAATAATGCATACACAATAAAGTACTCTCATATGCACTGGGCTGCAATAATCCCATAAAGTTTGCAATCTGTATACTCACTGTTTATAAATATCAGTAATTAATTATTTAACTGCACATTGTGTAGGCTATTTCAGATCAGACTATTGCAGACTTGGCTAATAGATGACCTACATTTCAGTTTTGCTGAGAGTAACCTCGTCTTTCAATCTGCTGTGGATTTATTTCATTTTCATCTGGATCAGATGAGGCTACAAACACTTCTAAGTGTTTCAGGTTTTGAACATACCCCATGTCAAGCAGAGAGAGAAAGTCTTCTACGATGCTTTTTATTCCACAATACATGTTTATAAATCTATTTTGAAGACTTGACTTTCCAAATGATTTGCCTGTCTTCAAATATTTTCTAATGTCATTTGTTCCTTGCTTTTATTTAGAACAGTGGTTGTCAACTCCAGGACTGGGAACCCCTGCCCTGCAAACTTTTGTCTCAGCCCAGCACCAGCACAACTCATGCCGCTGATCAACAAACCATCAAACCCTTGATTAACTCAATCAGCCATGATAATGGAGTGTTAAAACAAAGATATGAAATGCACGAGTCCCCAGGACCAGTCCCAAGCTCAGACCAACTGGCCCAAGATGTGTGTACAACTTCGCTTCTTTTAACAGCTGGTATTCCAGTACAAATTGTTTTCGCCCAGGTCACACTAGTACAACAAATCCACAAAGAAAATAATTATGTGCTTTAGATCTGTGTTATGACAGTTCAGCTACATGAACACATCAAACCCGTGCTCCAGATAGCAACAAAAATGGTTGCCAGTGTGCCTTACTTTAATTCTGCAACCAGTTTTGTTTTTCTGCCAGGCGCCAGTGGCCACCATTACCCACGAGCACAAAAAAAAAGAAGAAAAAAATGTCCATACGTTTTGTTTGCGTACTGAACTCTCATCTCCTCTTCAGTCTGCTTCTACCTGCCCTATTGCGTGAACTCCTGTACGGTTTCTAACACATAAACTTCCCTGCACTCCTGTCCTGCGGTAGTTGAAGCGTCAGCTGTACAGATGAACAGAAACAGTGGCTGAAGATAAGAGAACTGTATTAAGAGCAACTATGCTCATCACTGGATTTTGTATTGAAACAATAAATGATTAAGTGCTAAGCAAAAAAAGTTACTTTGATCATTTTGGTATGTGCTTGCCATTTAGAGCCCAGGTTCATTCATCTGGAATACACATTCAAGAAATTCTTATTACCACCCATAACTGTGATAATACTACAGAGCTAGAACTGATTAGCCAAAAAATTCCCTCAAGCTAATGCCGTTGAATTATGGAGCACAACATTAAAACAAGACCAAGTGTGTTTCAGTAAGTATATTGTGATGACTTAATACATTACCTGAGGTCACTGTTTAGAGATGGGAGGGCATCCTGGGTTAATGTCAGAGGAGAGGAGAGCACATCTTTGTTTCCCAGAAAAGAGAACTTAAGTTTTGACTTCAGGAAACGGGCTTCCTGATTGTCATCCCTATAGGCCCTGGCAAAGGGGTTTAAGTCAATTTTAAGCTGGGTGATTATTGGATTTTGGTAACAGGTAACAGTATAGAACTCTGTCTTGGGGAAGGTGAACACGCGGACATTTGGACTATCCAGTGGAGCAAGCTCCTCCGAACCACGTCTTACAGGCACCACGTGAAGACGAGGCAAATAACGGTGCATAGAGTGCAGAACCACATGGCCGTCTTGGTCCATCACATTATTAGTCAGCTTCATCTTGTAGAAGGACACTGGGCCTTCCATCCAGTGACGGCCCAAGGAAGGGGAGTCAGGATGGACGTACACTCGCCTGAGCACATGGGGCTCCCCACTCCCACTGGCATCCCACATCTTTCCATTCCACCGGTACCGTGAGCCATCCACAGGCACGACGTCCATGACCAAGAGGTATTTGCAATCTGGCTCCAAGCCTTCCAAACTGAACCGACAGCAGGGAAACATGCGTCTCCCTGACTTTGAGAGTACCATCTCAGTGCCATAGCTGTGGAATCGACTCCATACAGAGTCATTCTCAAGAGTGACTGTAATGTTACTGACATCAAAACTTGGCTCGTCATGGATCTGAGTATGTGTGATGGAAGGTAAGACATGTGTGCGGTCCCCTTCTTTGGTCATTAAATTGACTGCCTGGTTCCCACTGTCCTCGCTGATTTCACCTGGCTTCAGAGAGACGCAGACTGAAGGAGAAACTGAACCAACTGGGAGATCCTCCGTGGCTAGGTCACTGTGAACGGATGATTAATGTAAACACAGGTGTGAGAAATGGGTTACTTTAAAAATGGGTGTAAACAGCTACAACCTTAATGAAAAGCATTACGGGATGAGTTCTGCTTGGAACTACTGCCAAGTGCTGCTTCTACAAGTAGAGATGCAGTATTGAGTTATTTCAGCAGCTTGCAGGACGACATTATCTGCAGTGCACATACAGGCTCAGTCTTATTTTATGCCCAAATTAGTTCCTACCGCAGCATATCAAGTTAAAGGATCATTTACGAGCAAAATATGTGGCTGCTGATGCTAGCTAGAGGAAACCAGCAGCAATACGTCGACAAACTCTGCATGTGGACCTCTGAGGCCAAGTGACGACTGAGAACAAAAAAACTGCAGATTGTTTCTTTTATTTCTCTTCCTAATTTAAAAAATCTGACACCTATAAAATCGGACACCTACAGTGAACTCTCGGGGTAGCCGACACATACGGGGGGCGTGTGTTATAAAGCCAGTTGTTAAAGTGCAGAGCTAGCTGGTATGTCGTAACTTATCTGGAGCGTGGTCGAATAAAACAGGACTAATGATCAAAGAATTTTTTTTAAAGTGCCAAAAGCCATTGAGTGGTAAGACGTTCATGTAAAATATTACGCTTCAAAAGCACTGGTTTTTAACATGCTTTTGTAGTGTTACGGCACGTGATTTGTTTTCAATTAAAGAATTACAATAACAGACATCCACACATCGCATAGCATAGCGCTGTCAGCGTTAGTTAGCTGGTAAGGTCATGACTCTTGAAAACACTGGCTTAGTTTAAAAGTTTCGATAACTGCGCACTCACAATATTCAACTCTTGGTTTCTGCTAACAGTTCTGTTGAGAATCTGAAATAGCACTGAACAAGAAACTCGTGTTTCTTTCCACGACAGATAAGCTGCTTCTTGCAAACTTCGACGCAGTTCACAAGCTTAATAATGGAGGCCTCAACTGGTAGATCATGCTGTGCACAGCGCATGCACGCACATCCACCTCAAATGGCGCGTGATTCCCAAAGCAGCATAAAGGAGCCGGGACCCTACACACTCGTGCGGTAGAAAAACTACCACAAAAGTGTGTCTTAAACGATGAGTGTCAACATGTTTTAACTTAGGCCTACCTTTATCAATCCACTGTGAACAGAGTTGCAAACGTGTCATTGATAGTCGCCTTTCCAATAGAACTTTTCACACCGTCCTTCCGATCAGCTATAGTAGCAACATCATTGCCTCTTAGAAGCGTGACGTAGCGCTCTCCATGGCGGCATTCAAGTGAGAAATTACTATGCAAGCTCCCTCCAGAGGTGGGTTTCACATTCTTTCTTAGCACAATAGTAACTAATTGCCCTTCTCTAGTACGTTCACACGCTGAAGACAAGCCCACAACAACACCCCAGTACTCCAAAGATTAATTCACACTGACAAGACTATTTTATAGACTTCTGCAATGAGTGGATGTCGAACTCTTAGATACGTTTAATAATAAAAAAATAATGTTAACCCATGCCGGTTTTAACACCTATACAAACAGTCATGCAGTGATACAGTGACAACATTTATACATATTTGATATCTATCTATCTATAGAAACCAAGAGAGAGAAACAAAAGCCTCAAAATATGTAATGATGTGACAGAGAAAGCACACAATTTCACATAACACGTTTTGTCTTACAGTATTACAGGTTGTGTGACTTCAAGACACTCACCATAAAAATATTAACTCAGAAAACATATGATGAGATTAGTATTTCTTTTCTAAACTGCTTTTTTAACGGCAAAACTTTTTCATTGATTTAAGTTTTGTGAAACAGTTGATGTGCGTCAATTTAATTATTTTATAGCAATCGTTGTCTAACATGCTGTAAGCTAATTTCGTTTTTCAGTTGATGAGGGTCGATCTAGATCATCAGCCAAATCAGAAAAGACGGTAGGCCTACATATAGGCCTAAACATCCAGACACAGCTTCCTACATGATTTGAAAGCTACAGCTGCAGGAAAACTACACTACTTGTTGAATACTGCTGACCTGTTTTGTTCACTCTAGGAATATAAGATGTTGTTGGATGGTTTCTTAATTAGATAGAACGGACTGATTAACAACTCGAAAATGAGACTGGAAAATTAATATGGTCCATGACCACTTTGTGAATCCAGCAGCATTAATACACAAACGTGATTAATGGTGTATGGTGTTCAGAAGCTATTCGCTGTGCGAAATTGTATCAACTTGTTTAGGAGGCGTTTCAAAATGGCGCCACATACTCGCTCCCAAACTCATCGTCACACACTTTGTTTAAGCTTTGTTTCACCATTTCATGATACTGTTGCACTATTCTAAAATCAATTTACGTGCCTTTCAAAACACACCGAAATCATGGCAGAGCAACCTTGCAGAATCATTTTTGAATTAGTGTGTTTGCCAGCCTGTTTGGGTGTCTTGTTTCACAAGAGGATTTGTTGACTCAACCCAGTCATCTTATTGCTTTAACTCAGTTATGTCAACGTATAGTGCCAAGTTTAATAAACTTAAATAAGTTAGTTAATACAACTTGCAGTTTGTTTACTCAACTTTACTGTGTCATAGTTTAGTTAAGAGAACTGAAAAAGATGTCAGTTGAGCTTATTTTATCAATTTGTACAAATGTGAATGAAGTTGGCTCAACATGAAATACTTAGTTTTTTCAAATTCTATTACCAAATTACTTAAGGTTACAGAAGTTTATAGATATTTCCAAAACTTACTAGGACAAGCAAAGTAATACCTACAAAGATACTGTAAATCTACATGAGAAGTAGCCCTGTCCAACCTAAACATTAACACATGAAAAATAGCTGAAAAGACATTTCAGTCAGGACTTTTATTACAATTTCAAGAACTGTATTTCAACTCCATCACACTGTTGGATTTTCTTGTAAGTAAACGAACCGGACCAAAAGCATGCTTGGAGAAAAGCTTTATTTGATGGAGATGGAATCCGGCAGCATTTCTGTCTACTCTGATTTTACTGAGCCTTTTTTCAGAGAACTGTGATGGCTTTTTATACCATGAAACAAATGACAATAGACAATAGGCTCACAATGTTGCTTAATGCAAATCAGAATCTTGGTGTTAATGCTAAAGGGCCCTTTGTCTGTGGTGGATGCCATTTGCTCACTACCGCTGGTATTTTACAATTGATTGCTGTCGCCTGCCTTAATCAATTACTCTTGGCTCCAACTGTAACATGGCACCAGAGGTGTGAAGCTTTCTTTGTAACTATGATAATAAGGCAGCCAGGTTCAACAGTTCTCTTATTCTGAACCATGTCTATTCATATGTTACTATAATCTTACAACACCCACACTCAATAAGTGTTCAATGTTGCTTTAAAATTAAAATAAATGTATCAACATATCAAAAAGACCTTACTTTGGGACATGTAGACAAAAAAGCCTTCACAGCCTCTTACACATCCTTGCTCTCACTGATGGCTGCTCAAAAACTGAAAATTATACTGTGTCCCACCCATAAAAAGAAGAGCATCCTTCCTTTGGTGGAAAAAAATCAACTCTCTAGGGACTTGTTCAACAGAGTCCACTCTGAGTGAGTGTTCAGGGTTGCTGCAGTAATATGTAGAAAGACGTACGTAGAAAAAAATATCCCTCTAACTGAGAAGCTTGCTCAAATGTCAGTCAGAACATGAAAACCTACTTCAAACATTACTCAAATGTCCATTCTGTTCATGATCGCTTTACAACATAAAATACACGTTAGTGTCTCACAGACACATTTCCTCCAAATAGAGCAACAGAGATCAGTCAGTCAGCCATGAAAACATATAATAAACTGGTGTGACCTACAGTAGAGCTATACATTTCTTTTCCTCTTAGCACATAGTGCAATGGACAAATGGTAAAAAATGAGAATGTTTCCTTTGGGACAAATGCGCAGACATTATCCTAGGCCATCCTCTAACTGAGCAATTTTTTCTTCAAAGCGTGTACCTCAGAGTACATGAGTCCAACCCAATTCCCATTGACAGGCGCTGAATCACCTCAAAGGTGTATTTAAATTCCTTTGGATAGTCAAGGTTCAGCATGTACAGCAGTCCCATCAGGTTCACAAAACAATTTACAATTTGGCTTTTAGCCGACGCTTTTATACCAAAGTAACTTACAATTAGTGCATCAATCATGTTTAACTGCCACCTTTGCAAAAGATCGTGGTAAGAATGCAAATTAATTACTTTCAGTAGCACACTCCTGTATATCCTGTAACAATAAACAGAAAACCTGCAACATAGAGACTTGTTGGTACATAGGATTTTTTAAAATTACATTTTATACCATGAAATATAAAAAAATAACATAAAAGAGAGGTTACGCATTGGGGGACAGGTGGATTCTGAAAAGGTGGGTTTTCAGTCTCCTGTGGAAGACAGCAAGAGATTCCGCAGTTCTGATTGGGTGAGGAAAGTCATCCCACCACCACAGAACAAGGGCAGAAAAAAGTGTTGGACATCACCCAAGTAACGTATGTCAATCTTTTCCTCAATTACAAGGGCGACATCGTTGTAGGAAGCTGGAAAGGATTCCTTCACATCTTCAACAACTAAAAGAATTCCAATTACCATTCCGTCGATGACATCCTCTTCAGGATCCAGGCTTCATGCAAAAACAAACAAAAAACAACCACAAAGGTGCCTGTGCTTCAGAGATGCTTTCCATATAGTGCATACACACAGAGGACACATGAAACAACAAGTGTAACCCTGCTCTTGTGAACTACTTTTCTTTGGATCATCTTGTGTGACATTTCGCCGCTTATCTCACACATCTTCATGAATGTAGAAGAATTCTCCCTCATGTACCATGGTAGGCCCTGTAACGCTGCTGCCCTCTTCATTTGGTTCGCTGTCTGCCAAAACACATATGATACATAAATACAGTTGCTATCGGAAATATATAACCTCCTCACACCACAAGACATTCTGGTGATTTGAAAAAAATTTAATGAAAACATACAATCTAAAGACTCAGTAAATAGTGACAGAAAGTGTTCAAATACACATTCAAATTGTTTTGAGAACATTACATTGAGGTTACATGTGAACATAGAATGAATTTGGAATGGCAGCCCTATTGCCTCAAAGTATTTTAAGGTAAAGAAATGTACTTACATCCTTGTCGAGGCTCTCCAGTAAGGACGTCATTTCTTTAGTCCTCTCATAGTGCCTTGACCTGAACAATTGAAGGAGTTTCTGCAGATGTATGTCCAGACTTTCATGGAGCGAACTGAAGTCCATCAACTGGCCAGGTGAATTCTTTGGTGATCTTTATGAAGAAGTGGCATTACATAATTTTAGTGCAGTGGCATTACATCATTTTAGTCCAAGTTGAATGTGACCAAAATTTTCACATTTCTGCCCAGATATTATATTTGGTATTGCACGAGGCTATAGACGTGAAACCATTTGAAAATTTCAATTGAACATGCAATATATGAAATATAAAAACAATATTACTTTGTCATGCCTGTTGCTACAGCACATCTTTGAAGCCTAAGATTTTGTGTTGGTAAAACTCAAAGCACACAAAGCCAACAAAAACAAATACACACTTTACCTGTCTTTCAGTAAAAAGTGCAGGCCAACTGGCTTTCATTTTGGACACAGGTGGCTCCTCTTCAACAGTCTCTTGTCTTCTCAATGCATATGTGATGTTCATTGTAGCATCAATGAAGGCCATGTTTGGGGTTGTTTTTCTAAACTCTTGGGCCATCTTTTCATACTCTTCTTCAAGATGTATTCAGTCTCTTCCCTGGGGGAGATCTGGAAGGAAGTTTGTTTCAGACCATCTGGGTTTCTTTACTTTATTTCTCTTCCCTTGCATGTCTCCAGGACCTCTCTTCTCAGAATTTACCTTCAGCTCTTGACAGCCTGCATCTCTCAACTTCTGCCTGTAATTGCCCATCCTAAACTTTAAACTTAAGTTCCATCCATATCATCCAGATGTGGAGCCAGGTTCTTTTAGGCAAGGGTGTTTTTCAATGAGTGCAATGGCTACACTCTCAAATTCTTCATTACCAGGGTCGGCCTTGAAGGTATATATTGCTTTGGTAGTCTTCCCTAGAATCCCAGACTTCATGTCCCTTGAAATGGATAGAAGTCTTCCATCTTTTGTGAAAGCATCATTGCCTTGCCTGACCCTCAGCTCAGCATCATACAGGAAGGTGGGAATGGGAAAGAGAGTTGGCCATGGCTGTGAACAGCCTGCAGATGACTCTGAATGGCTTCTCAATGAACAGGATTTTGATGGAGATGATGGTAAATCTAAACTTAAAGTGTCCAATCAGCCAGGCAGAAATTGACTTTCAATGTAACCTTCTCCTCTGGTAGATCATCTGGACATGTGAGGTTACAGAAGTCTTGAAAGTCCTCATCGTAATATTGAAGGTCAAATGAGGAGCGTAACTGCAATTTGTTTTTCAACACCAGTTTCAGGCCATCAACAGAATCTGGAACCAAGTCCAATCAGACCTTCCTAATGTTCTGTGATGAAATCATCACAACAGCATCTTCCTTTTGAGTGAGAAACTCTCAGGACATGTCTGGAGATGGAGAAAAAACAATCAGAGATAAGACAAAATGAGTAATAAAGCCAATAAATTTTCATTCATTAGTTTTTGCATTTCAAGTTCTTTAGCTAATTCTTTGAACTCTGAGCCGTTTTTTCCTTTTTTCTTTACTTTGCTTTTTTTTTTTCAGGGGAATCTGCTCTATACGATTGTGAGTTGACATTGTACACCATGTAAACTAAAATAACAATTTGACTATACCTTAGTGAAACAAGAAAGCTTTTGGTGTCACAATCAGTTTACTTTCTCTTATGTATGGATACAGGGGTTGATATCCCTTAAGTTCATGTGATTCCACAGTCTCCAGTTCAGCAGGTGCTCTATGTACCATGCTTGATATGATTCAGTAATGAAAGACACTCTGCTGGACACAACCACAATTTTAACTAGTTACCCAAAGTCGGCCCCACGGACAGAAACACACGCTCTGAATACTCGGTGCTATAGAGCCGAGCATGGGTTGCAAGAGATACAAGAGTTATGTTTCCATATTTCAGCTCTACAACCTGCTTCATAGAGTTGTCAGGCAGCAACTGGAGGAGACACTTTTTACATTGCAATGCGTGGGCTAATAAATGTTTCAATGATTTTGAGGTTAAACATTGCACAGACTCTCTCCATGTCCTCCTGTTCTCTCTCTCTCTCTCTCTCTCTCTCTCTCTCTCTCTCTCTTTCTGACCCTTTCTATCTCTATTCACCCTTCCCTGACCTTTTTATCACTTGTCACCATTCCTTGACCCTTCCTATCTCTTTTCACCATTCCTTGACCATTTCTATTCCTTGGTAAATTCCAAGGAGTGTCTTCTCCCTTCATGCAGAGACACCCCCCAAAAGAATAGCAGCACCCCCCACCTGCAAATCAGATAAAATTCCAGACTTCCTGCTATCCTTCAGTTCAGCTTTCAGCGAAGCTGCAGTTCAGCTATTGGTTCAGCTTCAGCTCCAGTTGAGCTCCGGTTGTCCCAACCATAATGTAGCCCTTCCGTTCTGACCCGCTCATCTCTGCAAAGAATCAGCCCAGCCTCACCACTTTGGAAGATCTGCGATGCTGAAAGATTCTCCCAGCATCGACACGAAGTCTTACTCACAGTCTCCTATTGCTAACCTCAGATACTCTGGTCTCTCCTATCTGAGCATGGCTGGGCCTGCTCTTCTGTCTCCCCCTTTTTCTCTCCTTCCCTCACTTTAGGCCCTTTTGGACTGAACAGTTCTAGGGTCTCATTTGACAGGAACTACCCCCTGCGGAGCTTCCCCTAGAACTACATACGTTCTAGGGATTTTTTTCTGTTTGCATTCGCACCGCCAGTAGGAACGCTGAAGTGATGTAAGCCGGCCGACGGTATAGCAGTTAAGAGCTGTTGTTTACGACTAACCAGGATAGCTGCACAAATTTAATGACTTTTAAGACCTTTTAAATACTGTCAAAAGGAAAAAAATACCATAACTGCGGCAAAAGAAATCGACAAACTAGACTACAGTATGCACAATTAAGAAGTTTCATTCAATTTGAATGACAGAAATATTGAGTGCACATTAGATAACATATAACTGCCTTCTCATTGATGAAAATAAAACTATATGGCAATAGACCCAGTCCCATGGAAAAAATGCCCCCCTGCATTTACCACCATAGTACTTTTCGGGTGCTAGCATAGCGCTTGTGCCTGACGCTTTCTCGCAGCATCGTGTTTTTTTTTTTTCCTTTTTCCCTGCTGCAGCCCTCAAATCGTAAGCTGGATAAACACGTTCTTATTTTAGGTTAAAATGCAGATCACATTTACATTCACTTACATTTAAAAAACTAAATGTAAGACATTCTAAGACTTTATATTTTGCACGGATCTTTAAAAATGGCGGTTGCAATCATCGTATACCTGCGTCTGGACCAATGGCTGTACACCTACGTCACAAGTTTCCTATTGCGCTGCGAAAGTACCTACCCTGAAGTAGGAGCTAAAAAAGCTCCTCAAACGGCATTCTAAGAACTACGATCGTTCTAAGTTCCTGCGGTGCAAACACGGGAGAAAGGGGGTACTTTCTCCAACAGTTCTAAGAACTATGGAAAAGTTCCTCCGGTGCGAAAGTGCCTTTTGGGTGTAAGTAACTCCACTAGAACATCACTCAGATAGTTCTTTTGGTTTAGCGTACTCACGTAGTTGTTCATTCATACATACTTTAAATAACGAGGATATTGTTACTGTCTACCATTAGTTGTTTGTCTTCTTGTGAGTAGGTTAGATGCTGTTGTATGTGTGTGTCTAGCGGATGTGCCTAAATTCAACCTAATTTCCAATTTATTCAACATTAGATTCATGCTGTACTGTTGAATTTGATCACTGTAATAAGCATGTACATTTGTGTTCCTACTCTTTGACTACATGATAAATTATTTCCAAGTTACTGAATGTGGTGATCCAGGAACTTAGTTAGCTATAGAAGTATTGAATTCGAAGAGTATTGTATTTGCTACTTTAATGCTATTATTGAAAATATAGTAAGGCTGATGAGTTATTCTGAATAATTTCTAGGTTCAGTATTCAGAGCGCTGAGCTATAAATAGAGGTTTGCAGAGTAACTGTAATTTCACTGGGTACAGGTTCTGAAATAAGGTTATGGTTACAGCTACGTGATATTAGTACTAAGTCTAATATTCACAGTACACCATTACCAGAATTTCCCAGTACCATTAGCAATATGTTTCCACATCTTCATACTGTACTTTTCATCTCTCTCCCTCTCTCTCTCTCTTTTATTTTTACTTTTAACTAAACTAAGTTTTATGGGCTGTCTGAACCTCCCCACCACCTCCCCCTCCTTTAACTGGGGGAAACAGAACAATCAGAAACTTCAAAAAAAAAAAATTGTAAATCAAAAGATTCTATTTTGTATTGGAAATAGAAACAATTTACAGTAAAGATGTATTAAAAATATCCTTCAGTTGAAGGGAATAATTGTGATTCTTGATGTGTTAACGTTACTGCAGTTTGCTAGGGAAACGTGTATTACTATTTTATAGTAATTTGCACTGACTCAGTGGGGACAACTACAGAATATAGGGATCACTTTTCAATAATGTGTAGTAAATGAAACAGCCTCCAACTGGGTTTTTTTCAAATGGAGGAAATGAACACATACAGCTATACACTACAGGTTCTAAGCTTCGTTTTGACGTATAGGTTGTGGGGGTAATCCAGCTGCCACACCAGGCTTTTGTCTCGCTAGTGCCCGCACCTTACATGGTGGGAGCAACTAGAGAATAGCAATCACTTTTCAATAATTTGTAGTAAATGAAACGACTAGTTAGTGCAATCAAAGTCCTATGGGCAGAGTGGGCATTTTTATCTTGTGGCCCTCCACAATGATATGAACGATTTGAATAAACATAATGGCTGATGGACAGACACGTCAGTCATGTTTTTTCCCCCCGAATAATAACGAGCAACTTCGGGTAGAAGAAGTATGTGATTCCATCGCATTATTCATACTTTCCACTTGGCATGTCTAGATGGTAAACTGAAGAAAGCTGGTGTTTTGTTGGTAGAGTGAGCAAAATGTTTCTGAAATTGTGAGAATCGTGCACCACTCTTTTAAAAAAGCTATGCTTTGCTCCAAACCTGATCGTTCAGAAATCAATCAGCAGCAGTGTTAATTTCGTCGACGAAAACTCTGATTAAAAGTGTTCGTCAACGAACTGTTTTCTACCACGAAAAAGGAGACGATAAGTAAATAAAAATGCACCTCTGAAAATAAAAACTAAATAAAAATCTATTACCATTTTCGCTGAGGAATACTAACGAAACGATAATGTCAGACACAGAGGAATGGACAAGCAATTATAGCCTCTCCCCTCTAGAAATCGAACGTTAAACATTTTAAGTAACCTTAACTTGGCAACCAGCCAAAAGTCCCATAATGTACGATCATTTGAACATTTCATGATATTTAGCATGAGTGGTTGTAATCAGGAAAGGCTATCTCATTTTGATTCATCTCCCGACACGATCAGGATGGTAAGACATGGATCTTATGTGGGTGTTGTGACGGCCTCCACTCTGTATCTGTGTCGGGTGTAGTTGGGTGTCAGAGTGGGAGGGCCGTCCTGGTTGATGTTGGGCACCTGGGTGCTCTGATCTCCAGGTGTATAAAGCCTAAAGGGAACTGACGGTTCTGCCTCTCTCACCCCTCCCCTTCCTCTCTTGCGTTCCCCTTCCTTCTACCCCTTTTCTGTTTCTTTCTTCCTTAGGCCTCCACCATTTGTTTCATGAGGATTTTTGGTTACTGCATTTCAACACCTCCACACTTGTCTTACACACATCCATAGCTTGCCTACACTACTGATACTACTGATTACCAGTCTAATTGTTAAATTATTGGTGGTTTTTGCTTTGATAATAAATTTGCTTTGTCCTTAATGTGATCTGTGCGTGGTCTGCCCTTCTTTTTGTCACCTCTTCTGAGCCGAGTCGTGACAGTGTTTACGCATCTCTTCTTTCAGCCAATCGTTGTTGTGATGATTAACTCACGAGCATGAATACTTAACCAATAATCAAATCTTTACAAATCAGAAGTTTTGGGTATTTTATACTGAATGCAGTAAGTTACGGGCCAGTACTATATTTACTCAGTGCAATGCAATTATTGTTATAATATTACAAATTATGAGCTCGTCAAATGAGCGCCCACTCATATGAAGAGAGTTTGCACTAGATATAGCTTACTGCTGCATCCACGTGAAAACAGCAAAAAAAAGGTGCTAAACCGGAAGGTGAGGACAGGAGAAAGGCAAAGTTTTTCTTTAAACAATGTGGCTTATTGGCGGTGTCAAAAAGTCATTCGTCTCAGTGAATATGTGTTTTCTGAAATTACATATTTACACGTATTTGTTCTCTTGGTTATGACTCGCATACGATAATTTCCCTCAAAATACGATAATTTTAAGCCTCTGATCCGATACTTAAACATTTCCCATCTGGAAACGCTGTTGGCAACTCATATCATGGCTACTCTCTGAACAAGAAAAAGAATGGATTTGTGACTCATTTTAGCTATAATACAACTGAAAATAAAACGCACTGTAAACAATGTGAGTGCAAAACCGATTGGAAGAATACCTCAAACCTCAAGAGGCATTTGAAGACACACCACCAAGAAATATATGATAAAAAATTTGACTTCTATCAAAATCAACTTAAAGGCTTGACTTTGTGAGCTAGAAGCGACAGCTATGTTTTCTTGTTCACTTGACTTGGTAACGTTAATTGTGCATACCTATGGCAAGCCTAAGAATATCTGTGTGCTTGATGAAATCACTGTTATGATTTAATTTAAAAAAAAATGCAAATTGACGAAAATGTGACTAAAACTTGTCTAGTTTTCGTTTACTAAAACTAGACTAAAACTAATGATCAAATGACTAAAATATGACAAAAACGAATATGTATTTTAGTCAAAAGACTAAAACTAAGACTAAATCAAAATCACCTGCCAAAATTAACACTGATCAGGAGCCCAAGTATTTGAATCAGTTCTGGATAATGTTCCAAAAAGTGGTGCTTGGGCAGGGGAAGGAAACCAGGAAACAACTCTCTTAATAGGCACCTGTGATCGCAGATTTTACACTCCAAGTATGATAATGTCTCACCTGAAAATGTCCACGAGCCAGAAGTTCAACTATGTCTTTCAAATCTAATAGAATTTGCCATGTTTTGTCATTTTCTGGTATAGCGTGACCGATCATCAATGGCAGTAGTCTCAGTAGTGTCCAATTCTCATGGCAATTCCCACCAATAGAATTTTTCAATGCGAAAGACCTGGAAATTGGTCGCAGTCTGTTTGTTTTGTCTGTAAACTTGAAAAGGAACAATTCAGTGATGGAATTCAGATAATCTATCGTAAGTTACTGGAAACACTCCTTCATTCATCTCATGAATGTCAATATCTTGCAGGGTGGCTATACAAAACCAGCAAAATTTATCAACATTAAAATTCTCTCGAAATCCAGCAAACGAGTGGGCCCCAAAGTTATCTGTGGAAACATACGGCACAGTACTTCTAACCGTTGTTCCCAAATTATGAACAACCTTGCTGCTCAAGTATTCCAAGGTCTTTTATCAGTGGTTCAAGAATGGCACCATACCCATAGTTCTTCACGCCATTGCTATGACACAGACATGCAAAATAGATTGACTGTTCAGATGACCTATACCGTATTGGTAAATTTGAAATGACCCAATACACTACACAGACCTTATGTTTTCTTTTGGATGTTCCTACTGAGTTGCAGACCTTGAAGTCATCTATATACAGTCTTAGAGTAATGTTTAGATCTTCTGACGAGAGCAAAATATTCTCTTTGCAGTATAGACTGTCTCTGTATGTTTTACACTGAGACAAGTGTTGTCTTAGACACGTAAAATTGTTTGCATACGCAGTAAGAGAGATGCAACTTTGTGTTGAAGCAAATCATGCAGGTCTTGATCCAATATGTAATAGTTTGTTGTTAAGTCTAGATGGTTTGAATGTGTCTCAAAGTCTGTACTTTCAAAGTTTGAAGTGCCTGGAGTACAAGTTTGATACAAGTTTGTACAAAAATGTCAATGGTACAAAGGTGTTTCCTGCTCTTGTGTGCTAGAAAAGTACTATATATGGTAGACTAATGGTGTGCAGTTCACAAATGAGTCTTTTTTTTTTTAATAGCCCTTTTTTATAATTCGGCTGCTTCCAGTCAACTGCATGCAATTGGTCGGAACCTTTGGTATCGCTACGCAATGTGTAGCACAGTACTTTTAATCATTGTAATACAGACAAAAGCATCTGAATTTAGGTAAACCGCTGTAGTGTCATGACTCAAAAACTGGAGTTCAAAAGCACAAGTTCAAGCTCAGACAGCTCAGGTTTGAACTCGGATGCTCGAGTACAAAAGCACGAGTTCGAAAACCCGAGTTCAACAGCTCAACTTCGACAGTTTGATGCAGTGGACAAGTCTAACCGAAGACACCCGAAAACTTAACTTGTTCTCAGTCATTCTTTCGATTCAGTGGATACACCATTCTAGAATCCCATAAGATCTAACTAGCAGATCTTCGGAAACAAGGAAGTAAGAGGCTGAAAGACATGCAGGCTCGCTTTTGTGTGACAAAACAAAAACTTTTGTGTAGCTACTATTGCAAAGTATTGGTTTATGTTACACGACTAAAAATTTGATATTAGAAACTTTTTTTCTCAACAATTAAAGAATTGCACGGTTTGTTTGAAAGAAAGAAATAAAAAGAGTTTTAAGGACATGCTTGTAATTGTATGATGTTGAACTGACGTGTTGTAGGCTATGCATGTTTATTGATACATTGATTTATTTTACCATTTTGAAATTTAAATATAAAGGGAACATTAGCAAAGAAGAAATAAATAGCTTTTTGTAAATTATGCATAGCTTGAGTAGTTATTTTTTTCAACTTTAGATTTGTACATGGCCTTTTACATTCAATGTAAAGCTTCAGCAAGTGAGGTAAGCAGAAGAAACAAGTGAGGAAGCATATCAGAAGTGCAAAAGAATCAAAATTTGAAAAAACTTGGTCAGTGTCTCAAACTGTTCGAAAGAATCAGTTCACTAAAATGAATCGAACTGCCCACCACTCTACTGGACTGAAAACTACAGTCTTTAAAGAGACATTTCACAGTTTCCTTATTGTGTATGCATATTTTTAGATGCGCAAAATACTTTGTATCACTACAAGTCTCTGAGAAATGTGCAGTTTCAGAGATGTATCTGGCCCAAAAGAGCACACACAGTCTGCATAGACACAGAGAAGAGGACAGTTCCTTGCTTGATGACAGTGTTTCAGTTTGTAATGGACAATTAGTGTGCGTTGGCTGGGTGAGGAGTAATAACAACACTTGCAGGACCACCTCATTCAAGTACAACTGCCAACACACCACACAGCCTGCACTGAAGTGATCCTGTACAGAAAAAGTCAAGAAGTGAAGTGGAGTCCACATACAAGGAGAATCACAAGGGTGAGTTGACTTTTCAGTCAAAGGACAGCCCAAAAAACGAGCGCTAGAAACAGTAAGATAGTAGCAAACTGAATGTCAGCGAGGGCCAACTTCTTTGCTGGATTTCCAGCCCACAGCTGGACAGCTAGCTTGCTAACATGCTAACGTATTCCCCAATAAGCAAAATCCCTAGTGGAAATTCCAGTTCAAATCCAGTAGAAAATCCCAGTAGACATCCAGTAGATATCCAGTAGAACACCAGTAGACAACCATTTAAAAACCAATAGCAATTTTAACTGGTTCCTATTGGTTTTTATGGGGAAATTGAAACACTGGTTTCATAACTGGTTTCTACTGGAATGCCAATAGAAATTTCTACTGGAATGTATTGGTCTGGTTCCAGTTGAAAAACAACTGATAGAAACTGCTGGTCTCAAATGGTCTGTATTGGTTGAACTGGTCTCAGATGGTTTGTATTGGTTTTAGCTGGAGACAACTGGGTTATTGAGTTCACAATGGTGTGTGAAATGTTACAGTTGGTATTTAAATGGATTAAACTAATTTCAGTTAGTTTAACCTGGAATTATAGTGAATAAATTAAATGCAGTGATGTATGTTTTAACAGTTTACTTCCACCACGTCCACACAGGCCCAGAACACACACACCTTTGTAGACTGTAATCTATATATACACCTTGATAATAACAATTTAACAGAGAATACTGAAATACAAGCAACAAGTAAATGTATAAGGAATACCTTTATTGTCATCGTAAATGTACAACGAGATTCAGAGTGCAGTACCAAGCAACGTAGAAGGAATTAAAATATAACTACAAAGTGTAAACAGAAAATGTAAAAGAAAATATAGAAACATAAAAATACGGATATAAATTTATGTTTAAGTGGCAATGCAGTGCCTCAGGAAATGTTTTGTTTGATTGATTTAATAGGCTATACAGTACATTGGATGATGGAAATTTCTAAACATTTAAATGGCAGTGTCAAATTCTAGGCTACTTAATAGGCCTAAGCATGGTTAACTAAGCATACAACATTCGCTGGTAATAGTTATAAGTACAATACAGAATTTCACTTTTAAATCATGCTTTGTTGTTCTTAATGGAGGTGACCTCCAATCCAGCGCTGCCTTTGTCGTTCTTAATCGCGGTGACCTCCGTGGTGGGTGACGCTGTTTCTGTCCTGGGAGGGGGCCCTCTTGTTCTCCGCTGTCGTAGCGAGTTCTCGATCTTCAGCTGCATTATATACAATCCGTAACTACGTACTCACTAAACGCATTAACAGCAGCAGGCATACTCAATATAAAGCCGTATCTACAAACAGCTGTTATCTGGCCAGCCTAACGTTATGGTTAACTAAAAATGAACAGTAGCAAGCATGTGCTACATTGAATATACAGTCTCAATGGGGACACACAGGAACTGATTCGGTAAAGTTATCACCTGTCTTTAACTATAGTTATAACTATTCGTTGACATGAATTGAATTCATGTTCAATTTAAAAACACTTATTTTTAAAAGAAACACTAACGGTTAAAACACTTTACAAATGACTTGACATTTTCAAAAAACAATGTATTCTCTTTAGTGCACTTTGTGCGTTGTTAATTGATGAATCAAACAATTCATTTCATTATATTTCATTATTTTTGAGTGCATTCTCAATTTACAGCACTTTCTCACCAAGTGCAGGTATTGGGTTTGTTAGACCAGTTGAGACCAATTGTTTCCAGTTGAAATGAATAGCAGACAACACCAGTTACATCCTATTGGTTTCAACTGGGTGGAACTGGTGAAGCAGCCACTGCCCATGGCTCTGTTGGTCTAAATGGGTTTTAAATGGTTTCAACTGGTATTCTTAACTGGGCAAACCATTAGACTCTGACAACCCAATTGGAACCAACTGAAACCAGTATAGACCATTTGAGACCAGTTCATCCCAATAGACTAACTACTGGATTTTCAACTGGAATTTCCACTAGGGATGAACTAAACATGAAAATTGGCAAAAGTTGTGGTGACGGCCCATCTGAGACAGAGACTAGATTAATTTGCATTGCCTACTGATGAACTAACTAGATTAAATTTAAATGTACTCACTTGATAACGGTTAGAGGAAGATAGCATCCAACTTCTTTGCTGGATTTCAGAGTGCACAATACTGTGCATGTGGCAATGACGTCATATTGTGGGCGCATGTGTGTGACATAAAATGCAGAGGCTGACATATCTTCTGAAGTTAACTGAATGGATTAAAATGATTTTTCATGTCTTTTTTCATGGTGAAGTTATTGTAACTCGTCATACGCTGTATGTCGCCAAGTCGCTGTGTTGCCTAGCTGTCACTTGCAGCCAGCTTGTGGGTGTTGCTAACGAAGTTTTGATTAAGTAGGCTACAAATGTGTTGACAGGAGATTATAAATATGTATTATATTTTATATCTAATTTTACATTATATTAACATCGTCTCTACTATATTCATCATGGAGTTGTATGTTTGTATTTTCTTAAAGGCAGCCCTATGAATATATCACCAAATCAGGTGTTTTCCCACTGAAAAATATGTTTTGAAGCAATATTATTTTCCTATAAATAGTGTGACCTTGCTTCAAACTCTAGCATTTCACCATGGACCACCAAGTAGCATTCACAATCGCTGCTATCCATACGCGGAGACAACGCCGCCAGAGATCCTTGTGGGTGCACAGTAACCTGCAGACCCACAACAAGTATGGTGAATTCCATCAGCTGGTTCAGGAGTTGTGTCTGGACAATGGCTGGTTCCAGGATTATTTCAGGCTGTTGAAAACCCAGTTTGATGCCTGGTAAAGGTGGCACCCCGGATTGCCAGGATGGATACAAATTACTGGCGAGCCATTCCTTCAGCCGAATGGCTCACCATTTGCCTACGGTGAGTGTAACTATTTTATTGGAGGTGTAATTTAATGCAGCTATTCTGTAGAATAAAAAGCCCACAAAATTTATACATTTATCTATTAGAACATTATTTCAAGTAAAATAGCTTAATATTTTAAGTGAGCATTACAAATCAAACTTATAACTTAAGAAGTAATATAACTTCTATTCCAACATACTCTTATACAACTTAATATTCCAATAGTTTCCTGGCAACTGGGGACTCCTACCATACCATAGCCCCCAGCTATTGTGTGGGAAACAGCACGGTGGTTGGCATCGTGGCTGACGTCTCCAGGGCAATTTGGGACTCTGGTGGAGAGGTACATGCCTGTTCCAACCAAAGAGGACTGAAGCGCCATTGCTTCAGACTATGCTTAGCACTGGAATATCCCAAATTTTGTGGGGTCTGTCGATGGGAAGCACGTGGTGATCCAAGCTCCTGGAAATTCTGGGTCACTTTTCTACCACCTCAAGGGGACTTTTTCTATAGTCCTCTTAGCTGTTGTGGATGCTGGAACTGCTTCCATGTGGTGGACGTCAGCAGTTACGGGAGGAGCAGCAACGGGGGGACTGGGACCCTTGCCTCATGTCTTTGTAGGAAATGAGGCCTTTCCCCTCCAGAAAGATCTTATGAGGCCCTTCCCTGGCTCCATCCCTTTCAGCAGGAACAGGGTCTTCAATCATGACTGCTGTCAGAAAGTGCGCTACCAGGGACATCTCTCTGATTTGGAATACCCCACATGTGGAGTTGCACAGGGAACCATACTAGGGCCTATAGTCTTCCAAGTACTGATTAACAGTGCCCTTCATGACAGAATAGGTCACTGGAAATATGTGGATGGCATGACTCTGGCCCAGACGTGGACGCTCCAACTACCCTGCACTCTCCAACAGACCCCGAATGGTCTTGATATCTGGGTAGAGGAACATAAAATGAAACTAAACCCAAAGATGTGTAAAGTTTTACGTGTCACCCACATGCGGCATCCACCCACTCTGCTGACTCTATCTACCTTGGAAGTCTGTGACCAGTGGTGGAATGTAACGAGGTACAAGTACTTAGTTACTGTACTTAAGTACATTTTTCATGTATCTGTACTTTACTTAAGTAGATTTAGTTGTGGGTACTTTTGACTTTTACTCCACTACATTTTACAGTAAATATCTATACTTTCTACTCCACTACATTTCTACAATGTGTTGCGTTACACGTTACAGTCACATTGCGTTTTTTTTGTTTGTTAGTTTTAAAATAATCAATGGCGAGAGGGGAATTGGTCCACTGAACCAATCAAAGCGGGCAGGTAATGTTAGACCCTCCTTCAACAAGAGCGGGGCGCGCCCGCAGCAGCAGCATCAGCAGCATCAGCAGCAGCACTAACCGGTGATAAAACCCAAAATGGATTCGAGAGAGGCCACCACGGAGATTCAGCCGTTAGACATGCGCCACCCATGGCCTTATTTAAAAGAGTTATTTGAGATAACCGGCTGTAAAAATGATTCATGAAGATTCTGGTGCCATCTCTGTCTCCCTCGAAAACACGAGATACTAGCGTTCAAAAATTCGCCTTCAAATTTGAAGAGACATATTGAGGTAAGTTTAGCTGCTTAACGCTACCTGACTTTTGCATGTTAAATTAATTTAGGTTAGTGAAGTCTTATGTAACCTTAGCTAGCCTCTTGTTCAAATGCACCACTAGCAACAAGTAAACACGATTAAATTACTATAATCTAGCGTTAACTGGCAAGTAACACGTGCATATTGCTAATGCAATGTAGTCTTGGTCCTGGGTGTTTGCTTGGATGCTAGATCCCGGGAACAGCGGTGGTTATGTTGCTTGTGTGGCTAGGGGCTCTTTAGCCCTGTGCTCCTTCAGAGTTAAGGTTTAAAATTAGTTGGTATTATAGAATGACAGCATTAACATCGTAGTAATTACTTTAAAGGGCCCAGCCCTACAGGGTTGTTAATTTCAAGGTGTAGCGTGTGAACACTTAATGTAGGGTTATAGTGCAAATGTTGTTTTTCAGACTAAAATGGGGAAAGGGGGATTGTTTATTAATCTTATCTAATAATTTGTATAAATTAGGATTAAGATTAATTAAGAGTATATTTTTATTTTCAGAGAAGGCACAGCTCTCATCTCCAGTGATACCGTGCACTGACAGCAACTGCCAACAAAAGGAAAGGACCTGAGTCCAGTGAAGGTGCTTCAACCAGCAAGCAGCGAAAACTAGAGGAAACCACCAAAGTTTCTCAGAAGAGCATTGACCATGCAGTGATAAACTTCATTGTCCAGGGTTTGCACCCTTTTGGAATAGTGGAACAGTCAGGATTTCAAAGCCTGGTGCAGCAGCTTCTGCCTAATTCCACTGTGATGTCTCGTTCAACAGTTCGAACCAAGATTGAAAAAACTACAGCTGAAATGAAGGCAAATGTAAGGAAAGCAATGCAAAATATCAAATACATAGCCACAACAACAGATTCCTGGACTGCACATCGGCAGAGCTTTATTGGAGTGACTGCCCACTGGATAGATCCTGACAGTCTTGGGAGATGTTCAGTAGCTCTTGCTTGCAGGCGGCTTAAAGGTTCCCACACATTTGATGTATTAGCTGGTGTCCTCAACAATATACATACTGAGTACAACATCCGGGAGAAAATTGTAAGAACCACCACTGACAATGGCTCCAATTTCATCAAGGCCTTCAGGGTTTATGGCCTTGACAAAAACAACAATATGGACACATCCAGAGAAGGACGTTCAGCTGAAGGGCAAAAGGTAGTGGAAGTGAATGACGATGAGGAAGATGAAGATCTGGGAGTGGAGGTAGAGGCTGTTGAGGTAGCATCTCTCATGGATGAAGAAGATGATTGTTCAGAATATCAGCTGCCAAAGCATCATCGCTGTGCTTGCCATGTGCTTAACCTGATCTCAACAGTGGATGCCACAAAAGCAAACTCAAATGAGACCCACAAAAAGGTTTCACGTGCGGCGTTTGCCAAGTGCTGGGCACTGTGGAACAAGAGTGGTCGATCCACGATAGCTGCAGAGGTAACTGAAAGAGAGTGTAAGCTCCAGCTCATCTGCCCCAATGACACCAGGTGGAACTCCCTGTTTCTGGCGGTGGAACGTATACTGAGGATCATCAAAGACAATGGAGAAGGGGCCATCAGAGCGGTTTCCATTGCATTTAAAGTCCCCATGTAAGTGGCATATAATCGTAAATTTTTATTTATTTTTTTTCAGTGATCCAGATGTGACCATTATTGATACTAGTGCTGTTGAAAATCCATGAAAAATTTAACCTACACAAACTCTTCAGTAATGAAATCAAACTACGAGAATACTCTGATCAAAATATAACTCTAATTTGTAAGCTTTATGCAAATGTTTGTGATCAGGCTCATTTGCTGGTGAACTGTAAATAACATGTTGATAGTACCATGATAAGGTTAGGAAAATCTGCATCCTGTGGCCATTAGCTGGCTAGTTTTATTAACATGCACACACACACACACACACACACGTCAGTGCTAGGATTATTGTTAACCTGTGTGGCTGAGAGCACATGCTCAGCTGTGATGAATTTATTATCAATAATGATTGTGGCTGGTTAACGATGTAAACCTAAATTCAGTTACCACAACGGACTATTATATTTCTAAAGCTCTTATTTTAAACTAGCATTTTATGTTTTAAATATTTTATACTGGAAAACACATTATCATGCATAAACATTATGTAAAAATGTAACATTATGTAAAAAGTCTCCTTGCATGTATTTTTTGGTACAGTTGTACATAACCTAAATCTAATCATTTAATATTCAATACTCTCTTCTCAGCTATTCAAATGACCAAGCCAAAAACACCATTCATATTAACTTATGAAATAGTTCATACTAACATACATTACATGGATAACTGAGATAATTTATGACTGTTTGACTGTGTAACAGGTTAAATCCTGCCGAGCTTGCTTTCCTGACTGAATATGTTGCGACCATGAGCCCGATCTCCAAGGCGCTTAACATAATGCAGACAGAGGCAGACGTCCATATGGGATGGCTGGTGCCCACCATAACCCTCCTGACTGTGAGGCTTGACCGCCTACGGCTCTCCTCTAAGTTCTGCCAGCCGCTGATCGATGCCCTTCAAGGAGGAATACAGCAGCGGTTTGGACCCATGCTTGCTGACCCTGAACTCATTGCCGCAGCAATTTCTTCTTCCAAACTTTCGTACATCCTGGACAAGCAATGAAGACACGCTGAAACTGGGTAAATCATTTAAATTGTTCCACTTGGAACAGGGGCCAGTGCAGCTCCCAGGTAACAACTCAAGCTCATCAGAGGAGGAGGACTACTTCAGTGTCATGAAGGGCCACATTCAAGTGAGTACCAGACAGCTAGATGGATACTTGGCCAGCACAGCCACTACCATGGATGTTCTCAAGTCAGTCCCTGCAGTGTGCAATTTATCTTTGAAGGTAAACACACCCTTGCCTGCCTCAGCAGCCTGCGAAAGACTATTCAGTGCAGCAGGACAGATTTTGTCTCTCAAAAGAGCCAGACTGGACTCAAAAAACATTGAAAACCAACTTCTTCTGAACTTGAACAAGAAATTCTGACAGTGATATTAAAAAGTTCATGGAAATGGTAGGACAGGAGACAAGAGATGGCTCCAAATGGATTGACATTCAGGTCCAAGTTTTGAAAATAGTGTCAGGAAATTAAAATTTTGCATTGTGTTATATTGTGTTTAGTTTTATTTACATTTAAATAAAAACTTTCAAAGATATAATCAGTCCTCTTTCTTATTTTGCTTAATGGCATTTAACTCTGCAGGTCACCCCTGAAATCCTGATTCACAGAATTGTAAGTCCAAGTGTGAACTGTGTCACAGAGGGTAAACACTATAAAAACAGTAACCTTCCAAATAATTGATAAGAGATTGTTTGCCAGTGCAGCATTGTTAATTAAAATGGCACACCCCATACTACTGATGTATTAAACAAAATATACATACAGTAGGCATACTTAATGATATTGTAGACAATTGCATTAGGGAATAGATTCAGCAAGTACTTTTACTTTTAATACTTTAAGTATATTTAAAAGCAGGTACTTACTTATTTTTACTCAAGTAAAAAGGTTGATGTGGTACTTTTACTTTTACTAAAGTACATTTTTTATATAATTATTCTTGATCTTCCTTTTTTCTTACCAAGCAAGTAACTTGAATTTTGTTCCCGTTCTTCTAACCATCTTCTTCTGGATCATATATATGTTCCTTTTGCTTTATAAGTATATAGCTGATCTATTTTTAAGTGTACTTCTGCAAGTCTTACTTTATCATCTTCTGACATATTATCAGGGTTAATACTTGAAAGTGAAATAATTTAACCAATTCAGTATCTTCAAATTTTCCTTCTTTTGCTAAAGAGGCTCTGGTTTTTGTAAATAATTTTCTTAGCCCCAATATTTACAGTACACATTTTTATTAGAGGCTTTTCTCCAGTATTGCTTAGTTAACAGTAAGATATCTTTTTCAAGATGCTCGTTCATCAAATGAGAGTTGTCTAATTTCCATTGCGTTAAAGATCTTTTGACCTGTTTTGGATTAAACCATTTCAGATCTAACAGTATTACCGAAAAAGGTACAGGCACAACTTTAACCGTATGTAAATAGTCTGATAAAGAATCCGATATAAGCCAAAGATCTATTCTTGATTGCTGTGAACCTAATTAATTTTTCCAAGTGAATTCAGACAAGTTAGGATTCTTAACTCTCCATATGTCTAATAAATCAAGTCTATTTATAAAATTACTCAGACCCCCTGGGTCTGTACTATCTCTGGGAGACCAAATCTCCTCCCAAAATTATTTTCATGTTGGGGAAACTATTTTGTAATTCATCAATTTTAGTATTTAATAAACTCCATATTTTCTTTTTTGTTACTCTACCCATACTACCAACCAGAAACATTTCCTTATAGAGAGAAATAATTAGCAAAATAAAATGTCTATTTGAGTCCATAAACAATGAAATAATTCTCCCTGCAAAGTTCTGTTTGAGCATTAGAACCCCAGCCAAACGCTTGGTTCCATGTGAAAACAATAGGTCCTCTCTCTATTGTGATCTCCGAGGGTTGCAGCCCTCCTGGTCAGAATATGAGTCTTGAATGAAACAAAAGTCCACTTTGAAACTTTTTGCAAAAAGAAAAGCAGCCTTGTGCTTTACCTTGTCCCTTAATCCTTGAGCATTGAATGATACCACAGTTAGTGAAGAAATAGTGGATTTAAATGAGCACTGAATTTACAATCCTAAGAATTAACAATTGTATGCTACAAACTTATCAGCAGAGCTCTTCTCAGATAGCTGAGGTAAGATAGCATTCCGCTTACACCCCTTGAAAATAGTCTTTTTAGAAGATCGAAAATAGTCTTGTAAGTGTGTTCTTTTTGTGTCACTCCACAAGTACCGCCCTCCCCCGTGTTTACCGTTGCAGTGAGTGATTAAGTGCATCCGTGCTAAATTCTTCACCAGGACCTGGTGATTAAAGACCTGGAGACGGTGCCAGTGAGCCAGACAGCACCGTTCAGGCTGTCTGTGTAGATTGTATCTTTTCTAACAGCGATTAAGCTGTGTGTGTGGATTTTAACTTTGTAACTATAACACTCAAGTGTAGTGTACCGGAGTTGGTAACTTTAACTTCCTATTTGAGGGAACTTCCCATTTGTTTGTCTGTGATGGGTTAGGCTTTGTTTGGATTTTACAGTTAAGCTAATGCACATACATTTACCCAGTTCAGTTTTCCTCTTTTCCTAGAAAGTAGTTTTTGGTTGTTGTTTTGTGGTCTGTTGTAACCCTTTCCTTGAGTTGTAAATAAATTCTTGATTTATTCATATACTTCAGTTTTCCCTCGATTCTTCTTCCCTCGGCTAATGATGATTGTTACCTCCCCCATTCCCTGCACTTATTTCACAGGGATGTAACATATTTGGGGGCTCATCCAGGATACTGAAAGAGGAGATTGGTAAGCAGATTTCTTGAATAAAAGTGTTCTTTGATGTTAATAATATTTTTGGTGGCTATCGCATTGTCTAGCCTTCATTAAGCATTGAAACAGCTCCCGTGGATTAGATAGGTGAGTGTCCAGTTTGGCTGTACCAGCCTCTCCATCAGGTGGGGTTAAGGTTCTCCAGCAGGGGTAGGCATTTCAGGGCTCTGGCCATTGATGTTAAGCCTTCCAAGTTGCCTCGAGCCCAGCACGCTCCAGAAGATAGGTAGATATAGTTTGGGTTAGGCAGGGTTTGAGGGAGTTTGTTTCGGTAAGGCTGGGCTTGGTATTTCTCTCAAGTGTGTGGGGCATCTGCTCATCTTATGGCTCCAGGTTAGATGCCCAGTTAGAGTGTATTTAGCTTGTCTTCAACAGGAGACGGAGGAAAATTTGTTGGCTCATAGAGGAGCAAGAGTTTCAACTCCAGAGGGAGTTGGAAATAAAGAAATTGGAGGCAGACACAGCTATTAGAATGCGTCAGCTACAGTTGCAGAGCGGTGAAGCAGATTTTAGTAGGCCTACCTCGCCGATGATTTCTAACGCTGGTTGTCATCAGATTCTGCTGTTTCATTTGATGTGAGTAAAAATATTTCCTTGGTCCCGGTTTTTTGAGAGTCTGAGGTTGAGTCCTACTTCGGCGCGTTTGAGCGCATTGCTGCTGCTCTACATTGGCCAAAAGATGTGTGGGCAATACTTTTGCAATGTAAGCTGGTTGGTAAGGCTCAAGAGGCTTGTTCTTCTCTCTCTA
This sequence comes from Chanos chanos, assembly GCF_902362185.1. Taxonomy (NCBI): domain Eukaryota; kingdom Metazoa; phylum Chordata; class Actinopteri; order Gonorynchiformes; family Chanidae; genus Chanos; species Chanos chanos. The sequence continues at coordinate 18,153,009 of NC_044498.1, read as the reverse complement.
TTGAAGACAGTCTTGTCTATGAGAGGGTAAAAAGTGCTATTTTGCGAGTGTATGAGCTAGTGCCAGAGGCTTATAGACAGCGCTTCTGAAGCCTTTGAAAAATGTCAAGCCAAACTTATGTTGACTTTGCCAGGGAGAAAGGGATCCTCTTTGACATGTCGTGTGCAGCATGTAAGGCTGAAGACCTAGCTTCAGTGCGTGAGATGATATTGTTAGAGGGTTTTAAAAACTGTGTGCCTCAGCGTACTGTGGTTTATTTAAATGAACAGAAAGTAACTACACTGCAGCAGGCCGCCACTCTGGCAGATGAGTTCGCTCTCATGCACAAAAATGCTTTTAATAAACCCGATTCTTCCTCCCACTGTGGTTTTACCCTGAAATCTGGTGACACATAGGCCAATGCATCTTCGTCAAGTTCTAAGGCTGAGAAACAGTATTTTTTTCTGTTACAAGCCTGGTCATACAGTCGCTGACTGTATGGCATTAAAGCAAAAACAGCAGGCATCAGCTTCAAGGCAGCCGAAGGGTGCGGGATTAATTAAAGCAGTGTCTCCCAGTGACCAGTCTCCTACTCCACTTTGTTTAATGGCATGCCATCATGTATTAATGTATTGAAACATGACATTGATGTTGGTACTGCTGCTCCCAATAAACAGCATGCTTACCATTGTCCTGTAAGTAAGAGAGAAATAATGAAGAAAGAGGTCTGTTGGAAAATGATTTAGCCAAGCCCAGGTGCAGTCCGTGGAGCACCCCATGTTTGCTGGTTCCTAAGTCTGATGGCGCCCCTCGTTTCTGTACGGGTTTCTGTAAGGTTAATGCAGTTACTGTACAAGATTCATTCCCATTGCCTTGCATAGAGGACTGCATTGACAGCATTGGTCCAGTGGTGTTCATCACTAAACTTCATCTGCTAAAAGGGTACTGGCAGGTTCCTTTATCACCCAGAACATCTGACATTTCTGCATTCGCGACACCTGACCACTTCCTACAGTACACGGTTATGGCATTTGGCATGAGAAATGTGCCACCTTTCAGCGCATGATGCACCTGGTGTTAGCGGATGTTCCTCATTGTACTGTTTACCTTGACGACGTAATGGTGTACTCGGATGACTGGGAAGACCACATTCCCAGTTTGACTATGGTGTTCAAGTGGCTTGCTGAAGCCTCATTAACCCTTAATCTTGCTAAGTGTGAGTTTGGTAAGGCTACTGTCACTTACCTGGGGAAACAGGTTGGTCATGAGCAGGTCTGTCCAGTGGATGCCAAAGTCACAGCTGTGCTGTCCTATCCAGTTCCCACTACCAGACGTGAACTCGTTTTCTGGGCATGACTGGTTATTACAGATGCCTCTGTAAAAACTTCTCTGTGGTGGTTGCTCCCCTCACCAAATTGTGTGGTCCTGCTGTTCCTTTTGAGGGGAATGATGAATATCAACATACCTTTGATGCTGCTAAGTCTCTCCTCTGTAGCACTCCTGCCCTAGCCACACCTAACTTCTCTCTTCCTTTCAAACTAGAGGTTGATGCTAGTGCCTCTGGAGCCGGCGCTGTATTACTGCTAAATTCTTCACCAGGACCTGGTGATTGAAGACCTGGAGAAACGTACAGACGGGTCAGTGGGCCTGACAGCAGCATTCAGGCTGTGTGTGTAGGTTATAACTTTTATAATGGCGATTAAGCTGTGTGTGTGGATTGTAACTTTGTAACTTTAACACTCGAGTGTAGTGTACCGGAGTCAGTAACTTTAACTTCCTATTGGAGGGAGGTTGCTTGTCCGTGATGGGTTAGGCTTTGTTTGGATTTAACCTAATGCACATATATTTACCCGGTTCGGTTTCTTCTTTTCCTAGAGAGTAGTTTTTGGTTGTTGTTTTGTGGTCTGTTATAACCCTTTCTTTGAGTTGTAAATAAACTCTTGATTTATTCATATACTTCAGTGTTCCCTCGATTCTTTATCCCTTGGCTAATGTTGATTGTTACCTCCCCCATTCCATGGACTTATTTTGCGGGGACGTAATGGGGCAGAGAGAGAAAAAAATACCCTGTTGTTCTAAAAAATTGGTATACTCCATAAATTAAAGTAACCATTTTCTGTATATGATTTTCAGTTTATGCCCTAATATTGCTTTATAGTTTTTTCTAGCATTTGGGTACGTGGCAGCGAAGGAAAGGTGAGAGGAGAAAGAAAGAAAGAAAGAAAGAAAGAAAGAAAGAAAGAGAGAGACAGACAGACAAAGAGAGAGAGACAAACAGAGAGACTTGTACAAACTATTGACCAAACCAAATCAATTAACAAAGTCCACTAACAGCCCTAAAAAGTTTTTTTTTTTTTGAAAGAATAAGCCTGTATAGATATGGAGATCTAAACCCAGCTGAGCTGATCACAGGAGAGTCCTTAGAATTCTGGGCCCAACAGAAGCACCCTTCACGGCCATATTCCAAGGTTTCCATGATCAGAGGGCAAGAACTAAGACTAGACCATGGCCCAATCCCAATTCCCTTTGCTTGGCCCTGCCCCTAGTTTTTTGAGTGCCCTCAGCTGGATAGTGGCCCTTCAGAACAGAGCCATAAGGGGCAGGGGTAGAAATCTTTACCTAGAAAATGGGACACCACTCCTTATGCCATCAGTAGCCAACTATGCCATATATGCAACAGACCAGCAACGAGGCTCTAGGCATTGTGTTCCGGACAGAGGTTTCCACAATGCTGGAACCAGGTGTGGTGTTACCAGTTGCATGGGCTGTAGTCATCATGCTCCGTTTGATGAATAAATGAAGAAGAAAGGAGGTGAGTAGAAGATGTCTTTGACACCTAAAAAAGCTGGTGGATTTCTGTGTTCAAGTTAACTAGCATAGCTAACGTGGCTGGCTAACATTTTACCTATTGTTGGAACATTACCTGTATCTGTAATGTGTATGTTAAGATTGTAATGTAGCTAATTATGCTTGGTTACTGTTCACCATTTGGCCCAATATTTGTTTGTTAAATAGTAGTCATTTTCTGTGTGGGAAAAAGAGAAAAAACAACAATACACAACAATAAACAACCACAAACAAACAAACAAAAAAAGCCAAGTATTCAGGGGCTCTAATGTAGAAAATAGTAAGATAATGCTGGCTGTTATGCAAACACAGTGCACTATTACATTAGCCTATACAGTTTACAATAAGTTATTGTTATCACTCAGACATTGGCTACGTCATGTCATGTATCTGTACCTGACCTTTGTCTCACCTGCATGTGCAAAAGTAAGGTGTGCAGATCCATTTGGTTTGTTCCATGTATCTCATAAAATTGCATAGAGACATCAGAAGTTACAGGCAAAGTGAAATCGATTTGTGGACTCAGTACTTATTGCTGTTTGTGCATGTGTTACAGAACCGATGTATTTGGGCCCATACATTTGCCTTTTTAAATGAAAACTTGTCAAAGTCCAATAATGTCTATCAACTTATTTTCTTTTCCAGAGTGGCCGTCTTATGTCCTATTGTAGGCTGAACTACAAAGTGCCCATCCTGCGTTTGTGGTTCAATGTGGAGGCAGAACTGAAGGGGGAATTCCGCCTGAGTGGACGAGCAATGCATGGTCTGCAGAGACTCCTACAGAGGGAACAGAATTCGTTCCTGGAGATATTTAAATCCTGTTGACTCCTACTGAAATCAGACATTAGACATCCTGAGGTGCTTCAAGTAAGGTATGTACGCGTTAATGATGCATTATTTTTGTGAACTGGTAGTGATGTTAAAGTTAGTGTAAAAGAAGCACTACATGATTGGCCGATACAACCTTCCCACTGAGACATGACGACAAGCAAATGTTGCTTGAATTTTGTCATGATAGCAGTTTAGGGTTTCCATGGTTTTGAAAGGCTTTATGCATGCATGCAAACGTGTCAGTTGTATCGGCCAATCAGGTAGCACTTCTTTTATGAATATAATGAGTCTTCACCTGCCACACTTTATTCCAAAAATTCACACCAGGCACACCTTGGTGGCCATGTCGTCAGACAAGAACGCCTTTAAGTGCTGGAAATTCAACAATATTTTACTTTTTATTTTTGATGTTCTGGCCTCCTCATTGACCATAATTTGGATACTGATATTTTTGTAAAGAACAAAAACATGGTTTATTACAACGATATAAAATTATGTAGTTTCTCGCTCTCTCTCTTTTTTTTTTTTTTAGAGAAAACATCCAAGGACTATTAACTCAAGACAAAACATCAAGTCAATCAGTTATGATGGAAGACTCTAATGAATCTGAGAGCTCTTCTACACAAGTGGCTTCACATCCCCTTTTGAGGCAAGCAAGGACAGAGGCAGGGCTCGGCATATCACAGCAAAGTGTGAACAGACTGGCATTCAGCTTTGTGGTTGATGACATACAATGCTTTTTATTGGTGGAGCGGCCATCATTCTCAAAACTGATCAAGGGAATCAGTGGAGAGAAGGAACTAATATGTAGGAAAACTCTCATGCAGCGCTTTGATAGAGACTCTGCTGCAATGAAGGAATCTTTAACCTCCACGCTTATTAAAGTGGACAGTGTCTGCACCAAACCAGGCATTTGGTCTGCACAAAACCAAAGTTTCTATGGAATGACATATCAACTGCATTAAGAGGACACTATTAGGAGAAAGTCTGCGGTGTTGGCATGACCCTCAAGGGTCACACACCTATGATGCAGTGGCAGAAAAACTAAACAAAATCCATGCTGAAAACAAGAATACAAAACAAAGCGAGATCCACAGTGACAGACAACGCAAATAACTTTTGTTAAGGCATTCCATGAGTTTGGTGCAAGCGGAGCATGAGTTGGATGATCACGATGATGGAGTGAGATTTTTGGATGTCAGTGGCCTTCTTCAGGAAGAGGGAGATGAAGAGCAGTTTTTTCTCCCACTACATCAACGCTGTTCTGCTCATACTTTAAATCTGATTTCCACCAATGAAATTCACAAAGCGGCATCAAATGGGCCATCACATAAACTGTACAGAGGTGCCAGGGGCTAATTTGCTCATCTATCTGGAACAAAGCCACACACATCTTCAATTAGCCACAGAAGTGATTCAGGAGATTGTCAACCATGCACTTTGTTGTCCCATCAGTCACAAGATGCAGCTCTGAATTCAGGGCTATCAGAAAACTTCTAGGTCTCCCAGAAGACATGCTTATGGAGGTCTGTGACGGGCTTTGAAAGTTGCAAGGCTTCACCCACAAGAGTTGGCCTTTCTTGCAAGAGTATGCTGGCGTTCTGCAGCCTTTAGCTGTTGCCATCGACCTTCTCCAGGGTGAGACACTTGATACATAGGGTTTTCCAATCCCCACCTTGCTTAGCCTCAAGACAAAGCTCTCTGAGAGAAGCTACCTCATTTGGTTTACCACTGCACACTTCATCACCGCTACCATTGAGGCCATAGGAAAGTGCTTTGGATTTATGCTGGCTTAGCCCTGAGAAGAGACAGGACATGAGGAGAACCCTCCTGCAAGAAGCTGTTGCACTGGAACAACACAGTCCAACTGAGATGAAAGATGACAACTCATCTGTTCTGTGAAGTCTGATGAGTCGGATGAGAATTTTTTTGTTACATTGCTTTCTAGTGCTCCTATTGAGCATCTGTTTAGTCATGGAGTCAATCTGTTGACCTCATCCTGAAACAGAATGAGTGATGACCACATGAAACAGGTCCTACTGCTCCGCTACAACTAGAGCTCAACTGATGCCAATATTATCACCCGATATGAGCTAATTGCAAATAAATCGGTATCGGCGTTTATAATGGCCATAAAATGACAATTAAAAAAAGAAACGCAGAGATGGAAAATGGATCCTTCAACCATATTATGAGTGTTGTTGTTGCGTAGTTTGTTCATCAATCAAACATCAAAATTACATTTAACACTACGATAGTTGAGTGGTGTAGGCTAAGCTGTTGACAAACTTGACTGCAGGTTTATTTATGAAACAGTGTGCCAGTTCTGGCGAGTAAACAAATAACCGTCCTATCATTTCTCCCTCGTCACTTCTAAAAATTCTCCGGCAACAGCGCTTACAGCAGCTTATAACGCTGTCCATTGCTAAATTAGGTTACCCACAAATCTAGTTAATACCATGTTTATCAGTGGAAGACAGCTAACATTAATGAGCGGTTAAACTATGGTGTTTAACTGACTCTATCTAAATGAAGCAATGGTAAATTTATCTGTGACTCACACGTCTGTAGTTACAGTTGGTGCATTGAAAATTATTAAACCAGAGGAGACACGTAAATAAATGTGAGCTGAACAAGTATCTAACATGGCTTGGTAGCCAAACAAAGTTATCTAGCTTCTCTTTCAAACGTTGTAGTGTGAAATCCCAAAGTCACAAGTCCCCGTTACAGACAGTCATGTAGTATTGGATGCATTCAACAGCAGTGTTTACTTTGGTCACTGTATCAGTTTACTGCATAGTTTAAGATGGCATGTTTTAGATGGCACCAAATGGTGGCTGAAAAATAGTTTCTCATAGCTTGCACTGGATAGAATTAAAAATGTGCTGGTAAAGGGATGAACTAGATGTGAATATGCTACGTTGGAAGTAGTCATTCTGACAGATTAGGTGCAAAGTAGTAACTATTCAACGACAAAAAAAAAAAACTATCATGTAATTTGCATATGAAGGAGAGCACTGGTTATCAGATAAGTGTAATCACAAGAGTAAATATAGCCGCAAGCGGCAATGGCGGGCCCTCGCACCTCCGGCGATCTGGTCCCGTGACATTTCGTCATCCAACAATGCACTCATATCTGATGTGTGTGTCAAATTACATGGTCAGCAACAGCTGAAGGGATTCGGGCTTACAACCATACAACCACAAAATATGAGCAAGTCATGATTCATAATAAAATTACAAAAAGGAGAAAAAAAGATTTTCTTAGGAAGCATACAATTACCTGCCGACATCAGTGAGTTAGCAACGACGCGACTCGAAGCTGATTTTGCCTATGACTCATCCAAAATTTTCATACCCGGACAGTTTGTCAACCGTTATCCGCAATTTAATCAGCAAATTAATACAACGCCACAATTAAAAGAGGTCGTTTTTTACTAAGCATGCAAAACGTCTCCCCATTTTCGGTGATTCAGCACCACTGCTAATGTGCCCAAAACACATAATCAAACATGACCGCTCTTCTTGTCCAAATCAAAGACATGTCAAGGGGTAAGCACCACTAGACCAACCTCGACGGTACAACTCATTAATTTGATTGATTAAAAAAAACACCTTTTCTGTTACAAGATGGTGGCGGTATAGCAGGTTGTTACTCTGGGCATGTGGATATCATCATAAGCATCATAACCAACAACCTGTGAAGTTTTAGCCGTACCAAGCAGTGCATGGAGAATTTATGACACATTGCTGTCCTGCGTGGCAAGACATATAAATTCATCATTTCACCATTTCAACACCTTGCAAAATATCAAAAATCCCTTGCCAATTTAAAATCTGCAACATCTTGACATCATACATAGCAAATCTGACATGAATCCAATGAACCGTCTAGGAGGAGAACGTCAAAATGTAACACGTGTCAAAATGCACAAAATCCAAAATAACTCAGTTTCTGTTGGGAATGGCTAATACAATGAAATTGCAAATTTGTTCGTCTTGGGGAGACCTACATGCCTATAAAATATGGTGCGTGTAGCTGAAACTACATGCCGACGCAAGACTCAATGCCATATGGGGGCGCTATGGAGTCCCCGAGCCACACCCGGGGCCAAGCCCTCCGTCCTTGACTAACTGTCACAAGCACTGATGTGTGTACCGAATTTCATGAGTTTCACCCATGGGAACCACCTCAAAAATGGCCAAGTCTTGAAGAAAAAGAATGATAATAATAATAATAATAATAATAATAATAATAATAATACTTAGGAAAGGAATAGGGGCCTTGAACCTTCGGTGCACGCGCCCTCCGGTGGACACTGGAGGCGCAACACCTTTGGTGCTCAGGCCCTAATGATAAATGCATTATGTCATGTTATCTTGGTGAGGACATACTATAACTATACATAACAAATTTTGGAGAAAATCTTTGTTTGTGTTAAGTGTTTCTGAAAAAAAAAAAAAGAATAGCAGCCGATATATCATTATCAGATTTTTAAATCTTCAAATATCAAAATCAGTATTGGTCTTAAAAATCCTATATCAGCTGGACTCTAGCAACAACAAACAGCACAGGGACACACACTCCCTACTTCACACTTTTTCAATAATTGTTTTATTTGATAGTAAGGGCTGGGTATCAGTTCTTTATTATTGTGGTATCAGCTGATTTATTTCAGTGGTACTGACTGCTGAAAAATGTAAGGAGTGAATGGTTCATGTAATTTTCTGTTTGTTAATATCAATATTTTAGAAGCAATGCAAAGATTTTTGTTTATTTTAAATCTGTGTATGATCAGAATTTTCTGTAAATAAAAAAGAAATTTGTTTTTCCTCTGACTTGAAAGGGAGCAGGGTACATTTGAACATAAAAGAGCTATTTGAATAAAAAATCGGAAGTCAGATACAGACTCAGAACAGCGCATGATTCAACTATATGACTAAGAAATCTACTCTGATTCAATTAAAAATAAATAAATAAACAGAAATCAACAATATTGACCCAAACATGCACTCCTGATAACTTATTAAAATACCTTAGGAATATTAGCAGGGTGAGCCAGGGCAACAAATGACAGATGTCGAAGTCATGCAACCAACTCCTGGACATAGCGACAAGCTCGCATATTCAGCTCTCCGCTGTTATTTATTTGTTACTTATTAGGTTTATCCCATTCTGTTTAGTCCAAAATGTTGTTGTACATTTTATTCTACATTGCACTGACGTTGTTCTGCACTTCATGCCATTAAAATGCTCGTTTTATGTTAATGTTAAGGAATCATTTAACAAATAATCTTTATTCCAGATTGCCTTTAATTTATAGCTTGTAGGGATTCAACTTAACTTAAAAAAAATAAAATGTGTTAGCCCGTTTGTTATTTAATCCTATATTTTGTTATGGTCATTTTTATATGCCACTTTGATGTCTTATATGCTGATACTTGACAATGGCCAGTTTTCAATTTTTGTTGTTTCATTATTAAGTTGTTTCTGTGTGCAGAAGAAAGAAGTTTTGTACCTACCTACTCTGGCTTCTTTTTACTGTAATCTATGGGCCTTCTGTATTCTAAATGGGCATATTTATTGTTGTTATAAGGTCACCATAATGTAGACTTTTCAAATAATGAGCGAGAAAAAGGATGGAACACGTCCTATTATGAAATAAATTCATGTGCCAAGTCAAGAAGACAAATTGTTTAATTGGGTGTTTCAGCTCTGATTCAACGATTAGTCAACTATAGGCACGACTTGACGAATCTGATTCGACTATGGAAATTCTTAGTCAGGGACACCCCTAGTTGTGAGGTTTATATTGCCCAGTTTTAATGTATGTTTTTGGGACTTTTCAGGTTTATTGCCCAGTTTATTTGTTAGAAAAGTAATCAAAAAGTAATATTTGTTACATTACTTTGATGAAGTAATTAAAATAGTTACACTACTTATTACATTTTAACCGGGTAACTAGTAATCTGTAACCTATTACATTTCAAATGTAACGTTCCCAACACTGTCTACATTAAACTAAGATATTCCAACAGATTTCAAAATTTTTGCCTGGTTATTTGCAAAGATACACTCACATTTATGGGCTTCTTTCTCTGCACCAGAGGCCATGTTGCATGTTACACTGACTCAGTTTGCAAAGCATTCTGGGAATTTTCTTCTTCCACTTTGTTTGGAGTCTGCATCTTAAAACATTTCACTTGGAGGGCTTGCTTACCACTACCCCACGATCCCCAAAAGAAACTGGACACCCTACCCTACACGGGAGCACACAAAACGGAGAGGTAGGGCCAAGGGAAGGGACTTGGGGTTGGGCCTACGTATCAAGGGGAAAAAACAGAGCAGAGAACATTTAAATAGAGCAGAGAGCATATGTAAAGATTGCGAGCTATGTTGCCTGAGATTATAGCCATCATAAACACAGTTGGGTTTATTTGGTCTGAGGCAAAGGATAAACAGGACTGTTGTCTTCATGCTGTAATCTGCACACGCCCTCCACAGAGGTCACGGTGAGGGCAAATCGAGAACAGAGAACCACTTTAGCTAGAGAACAATGAAGGGAAAAAGGCTCCAGCTACATTTTCTCTGAACAGAGAAATGATTAGACTCTGGGGCTAAATCAGATCAGCCTGTCAGGGTTTGTGTCTACCCTTACTGCAGCAGCAGCAGCAGCTGGCACTGTGTCCAGTCTATCTGCTCTCATTGACTCTGATACAATCACACAGAGAGAGAGATAGCAAGACAGAGCACACAGACACAGGTAATGATAAAAGAACAAAAACTATGTAGCCAACACATCGGCTGTGTCCGAAATGGTATACTGGCGTACTGCATACTGCATACTAGCCTAGTATACAGTATGGTACGCAATTATGAGAACTTTCATGTAGTGTACTACACGTTTGCTATCGGTTGGGCTATCTGTTCTGTTAAAATCGAACAACACACGACTACCACAAATATGTATCAAAAGCAGCCCTATAAGAAAGCGTATGAAGACTTATTACACCAAAATATGCAACTGATACATTTATATTCGGAACTGCAGCTGCAGTTGAAGTTGAAGCTGGTTCTGTCACTGTCCGTCATGTTTTTAAAATTTTTTGACAGTTGGAAATTACCGCGTTGCTTCATGGGATGCAGTACCCGACGAAGTGAGCTCTGGTTGTATACTGCAAATTTTCGCCACAGTAGTACATCATACAGGTAACTGTTGTGTACTCCAAAATTTTTATTTTTCACATACTTCATACTACTTACTACTTTTACGTCAAGATCAGTAATGCGAGTAGTATGTAGGATGCCATTTTGGACACAGCCATGGACTGTGTGTCTAAGATCATAAGTTCTATAGCAGTGTCAAAAACTGACCTCAATATAACCTGTCCAGTATACAGCCTAGTTTACACACTAAGTAAAGAGACAGTGTGCACATGTATAAACATTACAGCTACACTACCAATCATTTCTCCCAGCTCACTCAGTTGCTATGGTAACTTTAGCACGCCCATTCACAACTCTAGAGGAAGACTTTAATTGGCTCATAATGGATGAAGAGGATTACTGTAATGGGCTTCGGAGATCAACGGTGTGACATAGTCCACATGACCGTGGGAGGTGGGCGTGGAACAGTCCTGTGTGTCAGGCAGGAAAAGAAAGGGTTGTGTGGTTGTGACGTTCAGGGCCTCTGTTGTAACACCACACATATCTGGAGCAGCAAAATCTTTGTTTATTGAGCCCAAGTGGATTTTCATTTAGTCGTGCAGTCATTTACTCTGCCTAGACAATATGTGTGAGCATGGTACAAAAATGACTGCCTTGGCAGGGTATTTTTAATACAACAGCCAATCACAGATGGACTCCATTAAAAGAAAAAAAAAACAGTTAAGAAACAACTAAGCAGTTTGAATGGATATTCTTTTTATTGTTTTAATTCGAATCATGCACATAGATTTATATGATCTCTTTAGGCTTCGATAATTATTCATAGTGAAGTAATAAGTGAAACTGTGGTGGAATTACCAATTATCCATTTGTCAATATTTCAATTAAATCAATAAGAGAATGGTCAGGTTCGAAAAATAGGTAATTATCTTTAGCCCTATGAACATGGGGAGCAATGAAAGATACCAACACCAAGCCTGTCACTCATCATCTATTTTCCCAGTAAAAGAACAGCAGAAAAGAGAGACACAGTCAGCACAGCACAGAGGGACAAAAACAAAGTGACTAAAATCCAGAAAAAAGATGCACTACCTCTCCTGTTACCAGGTATTTGCCATCTGAAGAGAAGGCTACAGTGGTGATAGTTTTTCTACAAGAGGGAGAGAGAGAGGTAGAGAGAGAGAGAGAGGAAAAAAAGCTCATATTGTTTCATTTTAAACTCATACACTACAAAGCACAAATACATAATTATTATGTACAATACTTTTGCATGTATATTTTACCTTTGAAAACTTTCAGTCCACAGTAAGATTACTCACACTGGCCAGTACATGCATGATAAGTATGATTATGATGGCTCACCTGTACAGCTATAGGGGACTGAGGAACCTAGAGCACGTTTTTATGAGCTCTAATAGTGTAATACATTGTGTGTGTGGGTGCACTGTTTTTAATACCTGGATGTGTTAATGATGTGTTGTTGTCAGTTTTTCTTGGGGTTGAGCAGAACTACCACACACCTGAAGGGACCACAGAGAACAACACAGTGATTTAATACTCACAGCACATAATACACATACATGACTGCAGCCTCAGAATGTATATAGTATAGCTAACACACCTGATTGATTGGTCATGAATGAGTATGGTTTGACCTCGCACAACGCACGACTAATTGGTTGCGAATACGTTCTCTCTCACTTCACACGCACGCACACACACACACACACACACACGCACAGAGAAACACCCTCACACAATCAGAGATTAAGGTCCCCAGTTCTTCGAATTGTCTTGGCTCCTGACCCAAATACAGTTCTTCATGACCCAAAACAAAACACTGCATTAGCCTTGTTAGTACAGCTGATCACACACACACACCACTCAGCACCACAGCAACAAAAAAATCTGTGTTTTTGTATTGTTCTATGACAGTTTGTCTAAAGAGGTTCATGAGTTCTCTGCTTTAAAGATGGGCTCAGAAGATTGGCTCAGTAAACTGTCTCACACTATTGCAGAAAAAGAACATAGTAAAAATAGCAGATAAAGGCAGAGTTTCCTACCTGCTCATTACCTTCAGAGGAGGTTAAATCTGTGAGTGTCTAGACTACAGTACACAGAGGAGAAGCATGAGTGTATCTGACCGGTGAACAAGAGGAGAGGGCTAGACAAGCTTTAACACACACACACACACACACGCACACACACACACTCCACTTGGCAAAATATCCTGTCTGAAGTTTTGGAGGGTTTTTTGTAAACAGAGTGGCTTACAGACTTCATCTTCAATTATTTCTTGATCTTGAAACAAAGGAAAAACAAACCAGTCTGCAATGCAGTCGCATACCAAAAATCAACGTGAAGTCTCTTTGAGCTGAGAGACCACGAAATGTCCAGATAACTTTAAATCTGCATCCTGCCTGTCACCAATGACTGTGTTAGCCCCTCACCCATCACTACATACCTCAAATACTCAGATGACACTGCCGTACTTTCTCTCCTTAATGACAATAACTCTGTTGTGGCCTATCAAGACTCCATTTCCCACTGCACATAATGGTGCACCAACAATTACCTACAGCTGAATGTAAGGAAGACAAAGGAACTGTTGTATATTAACATTGCCAGCACACACAACAAAGCCCACAACTCCTCCAACAACCTCACCTGCATCAATAACAAAACTGTAGATATGGTTGATTTGAGTACTTCAAAAACGCTGCTTACAAAGACACTCTGCCATCTGAAAACTTAAAGCACTTTCCGTTGCCCCCCAGCTTCTGTTGCTGTTTTACAAAAGCATACTCAAACCCAATCTCCTTTACTGTTCCCTCTGTTTCTTCATTATACTAACTGCCTCCAACATACTCATACACAATGCCTCCAAACTCATTGGCCTTCCCACCCCTAACCTCTCAGACCTCAACAGCAAAGCCATCACTCGCAAAGCACGAACCATTGCACATGACCCTGGACACCCCCTCTATCCATTCTTCACATTGCTCCCATCAGGCCTGGAAACGGGCAAGCTATGGAGTTTTGTTCCCTCTGCCATAGCATCTATCTATCTATCTATCTATCTATCTATCTATCTATCTATCTATCTATCTATCTATCTATCTATCTATCTATCTATCTATCTATCTAACTAACGAACTATCTACCTGCCTATCTATCTATCTTAAGTTATTTCAAATAGCAAATTTGAATGACAGTAGGTGTATGGAATGCAGGGTTTTGCATACATGGGCTCCATAGTCATGGAGGCTTATTATGTGTGTCTGGTGACTCACAACAACGTATCATTTTCATTTTATAAGGAGTGTTACACTTACAAACATCAATCAGGCATTTTTTTTACTGACATTCAGGTGTATTACTCTGAATACTGTTAAGTGCCAAAAAATATAGTTAAATTGCATAAATAAAGGTTCGAGTTCATGTGTATTTAAAGCCCAATATCAAAGGCTCACAGGATTACAACAACCAGAGCAGGGCGACACCCCCTGACTTGATCTTCATAGCAGGCAAGAAAAAAACTCCTAAAACAACCCAGATGCTAGGGAAAATCAGGAGAAATCTTGAGAAGGACCACAGAGAGAGGAGACCCCTTCTAGGCCAGCCAGGTGTACAATAGGTGCTGGGATCATAGGGTGTAATCAATTCGGACAGATAGGACGATACAAGACCATGGAGAATTTTAAATGTTAATAGGAGGACTTTAGAATCAGCCCTCATGTGAATTGGGAGCCAGTGAAGGCAGGCCAGGACGGGAGTGATATGGTCGAACTTCCTAGTTCAGGTTAAGATTCTGGCAGCAGAATTCTGGATGAGCTGAAGACTTCTGGTAGTAGAAGCGGGCAGACCAGAGTACAGAACATTACAGTGGTCAAGGCGAGACGTGACAAATGCATGGACAATGGTTTCTGCATCAGCGATACATAGTATGGGCCTAATTTTGGCGATATTGCGAAGATGATAAAAGGCAGTTTTGGTAGTGTTCTTGATATGAGTGACAAGTGAGACACTTGAGTCAGAAATCACACCAAGGTTTTTAGCTGTGCAATTTTGTGATAGAATGCAGTTGTCAAAATTTAATGTAAGATCATTGAAAAGATGCTTATGCGCAGGGGGACCAATGACCAGCATTTCCATCTTGCCTGCATTAAGCATCAGGAAGTTTGGAGACATCCAACTTTTAATAGCACAGAGACACGCCTCAAGGTCATTGTGTATGACTGGTAAGTAGATCTGAGTATCATCAGCATAACAGTGGAAGCTAATGTTATAACTGCGAATAATATCTCCCAGAGGGAGCATGTAAATAGAGAATAGGAGAGGGCCAAGGACCGACCCCTGAGGGACACCATAGTTAAGCTCTCGGTACTCGGAATGTCACATTATTATAGTGGACACACTGCTTTCTCTCTGCAAGATAAGACTTAAACCAAGACAGCACCAGGCCACGTATGCCAATTTGATTTTCCAGGTGCTTTACCAGTATGGTGTGATCGACTATGTCAAACACTGCACTCAGATCAAGAAGGATAATCACTGAGGTATCACCAGCATTCATGGCTAGAAATAGATCATTAGTCACTCTAGTTAGTGCGGTTTCAGTGGAATGAAAACACCTGAAGCCTGACTGAAACACTTCAAACAGGCTGTTGGAGGACATATGAGCATTTTAGTATTTTAGAAAGAAATGGGAGATTAGAGATTGGCCTATAATTATTCAAGGTTTCTGGGTCGAGGTTAGGTCTTTTAAGTAAAGGGCTAATCACGGCTGTTTTAAAACCAGAGGGTAGAATGCCCAACTTAACTGACATATTTAAAAGGTTGAGGATTATAGGGCAGAGGACCGAGAAAAGTTCTATGTAAAGTTTAGGAGGTAGGGGATCGAGCAGGGAGGAGGCTGGTTTAGCGGAGTGCACCAATTTGGAGAGCACATCTGGGGAGATAGACTTAAATTGGGTTAAAGGGTGCACATCCTGATTAGGCTCTGTGGCAGCGATGGAGAGTATACTGGCACATTGATTTTGTAGACTAATTTGATTGTCACCACGGCTTAAGTCTATTTTTTGAAAGAAAAATTGCGTGCGGTAATTGCGTGTGGATTGAGGGGAGTGATTCTGGGTCAATTTTGATACTGTATCAAATAGGAATATCGGGTTGTTTTTGTTGACATTAATGATTTTTTTAATAGTAGGCAGATTTGGCCGTGGAGAGGGCGTGTTTATAGGCTATCAGGCTATCATGCCAGGCAAGGCAGAAGACCTCCAGTTTAGTGGCGCGCCAGTTTCGTTCTAATCCTCTACATGCTTGCTTCAGCACACGTGTATCATTAATAAACCAAGGTGTTATATATTTACGCCTATTTTTTAGCGTTAATGGTGCTACCATATCTAATGCATTATGGAGAGTAGTTTATACTGTCCATCAGATTGTTCAAAGACCCTTGTTGATCATTGAAAGAGGTGAGGGCAGCAGGAAGCAGGTTAGCGAGCGCAGTAATGGTGGAAGCATTAATGCAGCGGCAGCTGCGAACCACGGTAGACTACAGGAGGAGAAGGGAGTGTGACCTGGAAGGTAACGAGAAAATGGTCAGAGAGGAAAGTGGAGTAGGGAGATACAACCACGAGAGATAGTTAGGCCGCGAGCTAGAATAAGATCTAAGGTGTTGCCATTAGAATGAGTGGGCTTGTGGACATATAGGGTGAAGCCAAAAGTGTCTAAAATGAATGTGAATGCTTTATTAAGAGAATCAGGGCATCTAATGATAACAAGACCTGACTTAAGACAATGAGAACAGTGCTTTTCTGTCACAAGCATGTTGTGAGCTCAACAAATCATGATACAGTCACATGAAGGAACAAGACAGGAACGGGTCAGTTTGCTGTTTTACAAATGCCGTATGGTGTTCATCACACTCTATTTAATTCTGTGGTATTCAACACAAGACTGACTGCACAGTGTCATTAAAACATGTCCTTTTCCTGCTTATCTACTGTGCTGGCAAAGCCCAAACACAGCTTATCTGTTGGTGTGGTTAGTCACGTGACTGCTGTTCAGCAAGGAGACAAACAGATTCAGATAGTCAGGTAGACACAAATGACACGAGCGTAAGTCAGCACACCAGTAATAACTTAGTGTAATGAGAGCAGCAATTATTTACGGACCACTGCTGCCTCTAGCATAAAGAAAAATCTTAGTGGCCTACTGAAAGTGAACAAAATATGCAAATATAAATAACCCTGGGTTTAAGTGTGACAGCTTTCACACCTTGTGTTTTATGGCCAAATTCCTCAAGGGGTCAGTATCAACCCAGTTAAATCAGACAGTCAACTAATTAAGTACAACACACACAATCACTCCAATTTTTCATTGATATTTATTTTCATATCAAATTCAGCTTGTGTCCTAAACTGAATAAAATGCATTATTTTTTTCTACATTGGAAATTGAGACACAAATCAGCAACATTATTCAGGAAAAAATAGAGTAAATTCAGTTATATCCCCCCAAATTAAATAATACTTCACAGAGAACTACACAAATATATAAACTATTGTCAAATTTCCTGGTCACAAATTCAAGTGAACACAGTATAGTAACAGACATTATAATTAATATGCATGTGAAACATAACAGATGAAACCAAAAGAATCACGAAGATGGTACCTCAATATGAGGTTAACAGATCTAATGCTAAACAACACCATATGCTATATTTGTATATTGCTTGAGTTAAAGTCTGCAAACAGGTTTGATTTACTTCAATGTCCTCTGGGTTTCTAAGTAGGCACATCTGGTGGTTTGTTGAGAACATGTGACTGTGCACCAGGTATTTTTGTTTTCTCTCCCACATTATGAGAAACACAGAGACATTCTGATGTTTAAATAAAAAGGGACTGAAGCGATGAGAGTTTTGTGGGCTGGCAGAGTTTGTATTTTTAGGGTGCTGTATTCCCACTATATTACCCTCTGCCTCTTTTTAACCAGGCCATTCCTGGTTGGCATGACCTTACTTGCAGTGGAACGACTTCTGAGCTGACGAATGTCTGTCCCATCAGGATCAGACTGAACAGGTTTGCTTCCCTTTCCCCTGGGTGACCTCCTCCTGGAGGTGCTCTTCAGGATGGCAGCACTTGGGTTCTCTTTGTTTGAGTCTTCAGAAACTCCAGCATTGTCTATCTCTGTGGAAACCTCTTTGATGTCAACATTATTTTGAATGGCAGAACTTTTCTCCACTTTGTCTTGTGCATCCAGTGAGGGAGCCAGTGAGAGTGGTTTTGCAGTGTCTCCCACTGAGTCTGTGGGGGTTTGACTGTCTCTTTGAGATTTAGTTAACTGTGATGCTGCAGTCTCCTCCTTGTTGTTCACAACAGCAGCAATGTCAGTCTTACTGAGGGGCTTGAGTATTATCTTAGGCAGGCTGCAAATTTCCTCTCCTGCATGGACATCAAAGACAAAAGAAAAACCTTACTTGACATCATATCCTTATGAAACCAAGTTACAATGTTCCGTTTCTTACCGTTAGCTCTTGGATCATAATACTTTCCCTAACGTGTCACAAAGGAAAAATTCACACTTGACTCTAAATTGTCTCCTTACTCTCTTAGCTCTAAAAGTTAAGTGTTACCTGACAAGTAAAGCACAGCAGGGGGTGTTTTAGTGCTAGGCGATATGGGGTCAGCACAGGAATTCTGTCCGATGAGTTTAAGAACCACATTTACACCTATGGAACAGAATTTTGGGGGGGGGGGGGGTGGAATCATTATATTTTCTCCCATTTTATCCATCATGTCTTGTGTGGCACTGTCAAATGATGAAATGCACTATTGGCACAACAATACCAGTATCTACATAGGCAATGGACTGTCAGGTACCACCAGTGAACACTGAGAGGGACTTCTGACCTGCAAATGCTACACAATATGCCACAGGAAGTGGAGCAGCAGATTCCTCCTCACCTGTACTTAGTGAACCAGGAGCTGCAGTCTCAGAGCTGCTGGGTGGTGTAAACAGAGCAGGTGGAGGCTGAATAGAGTCACTGATCTGAATAGCTGCAACAATCAACGCATTTGCATCAATGTACAGCTCCTGAAGATGTACTGAGATCTTTCTAATGAAAGCATCACCATGTATGACATGTAAGTGTTTGGAAAAAAAAGAAAGTGTTCAGTTACCTGGTGGTTCAGGTTCTGTTTCTGGTAATGAAGGTAGACTTTGAGGGTTCTGACCCAGGAGTTTCAAAACCATGTTTACTCCTAAATGGTCAGTTTAGAGAGATTACGATCAGTGTTCTGATCTTGTTATTATAACATTTATTTATGTTCATTGATGGGGGAAGATAATTCCATGAAATCTATGGTGCATTTTACACAAAATCAGAAATCAGTTAATTTTTCAACTAAAAATTAAGTCACAAATTGAACAACATTCATGGAAAATTATGTCAACTAAAAGACAGAAACACAACTGTTATTCATTCCCACAATTTACTCAGCTGAAATTGGACTGACTTCAAGTGCCTACCATTACACATAAGCTGTACCTGGTATGAGAGAGGCAGGAAGATCACTGTTTCCACTGCTTTCCGCAGGTGGAGAAGAAGGCATAATCTTTGTCAAGTTGTTAACCTCAGGTACTGTAAAGACATTCCCAAATTGTTTGAGTAGTGCTGCAATTCATAAATAATAACACAACAAAATTTGATCAGGTCCATGAGAAAAGTCTCCACAACACATTACCAACCTGAGGAAGATGAGCCAGGGCTCTGGCCTGATGGTGGTTTTGGGTATCTTTTACGAATG
Source organism: Chanos chanos (assembly GCF_902362185.1). Classification (NCBI taxonomy): domain Eukaryota; kingdom Metazoa; phylum Chordata; class Actinopteri; order Gonorynchiformes; family Chanidae; genus Chanos; species Chanos chanos. Next base: position 18,133,368 of record NC_044498.1, on the reverse strand, counting down.
TAACCTTTTGATTTCCAGAGTCCTAGGCGTGGTGGGAGTGGATTTCCCTTGGTGTCAAGTCGTCTGGGGTTTATCTGACTCACTTTGGATGACAGCTTCTCAATCTTTTTCTGCTTCTCACAGATGTCCATTAGCTTGGCTCTGATCATGCGCTCACTTTTTCCTGTTGAAATAAGGAGTCCATTACACAAAGACAAATAGTGGAAAACATAATTTAAAAAAAAAACCATAATGTCGTACCCCAACTTAGGCCCGAACCCTCTGCCCAGCTGCTCCACAGTAATAAATAGCTAGAAAGAAATTCCACTGAAGGGTAAAAACAGTTAAGAGGTATCGCATTCTCTTACCAGACATTTTAGAGATTTTCTCAATGTAGATAGCCTGCTGTTTACATAAAACCTTTCTCCTCTCCTTTAAGTACCGACTCCGGGACACAAGAGCTCGGATCATCAGCAAAGCCTGAAACAAAGCCAGGGTCAGATGCACAATAGATCTTTAGAGACATTAAAACACATGATTTTTCCTTTAAAACAGGCAATTTTATGACTGTAGAGAAGGCAACATACCATATCGTACATATCATATCAACAAATCAACAATGACAACACAAATAAACATGTGTCAGTCACAACTCCCACCTGAGAGAGGATATCCAGCTTAGATAGCTTTAGCTCAGTCTCCAGACTGAGAGCTTGTTGCAGCTGAGTGAAGCTCATCCTAAGTTCTCTCCTTCTCTGTCTCTCCTTTTCATTGTGATACAAGCGAGGTTCACAGAGTTCTTCGACTGCCGGTTTCTGTATTTGTCCCTTCCTCTTTTTAAGCTGCACAGATCAAAAGTGTTTTGAAGGACTTGACTTAACGACGGACCATTTTACAAGTATGAACGAGGCCATGTGTCGAGGACACAGATCTAAGTTTGAAAGACAATCTGTATACAACTCAAACTAAATATTTAGTGTAAACATCTGACACATAGCGGAATGCTTAGCAATGATTAAAAAAAAGACATACCCGTTCTCGGAGAAGTGCATTTCTCTCTGCATCCTTTAAACGAGCTCTGAAGTAAAGAAAGATCAAGTCAAAAAAACTCAAGCTAAGGCCATTCAATAAAAACACTTCCCTGTGCATATACCAATGATTTACGTACTTAAATACTGATTAAGTCAACAGTTACGCAACATTTTACAAAATGTTTGGTGAAAAAACAACAACCTTTCAGTACAATTAGGTTTTTCAGTCATACTCTTTTATCACTTGTAAAATAACCTCCCATGTCGAATTATCAAATAAATTCGTCAATTACTATTTTACAATCACAGTTGAAGATATGTAACCTTCCATAGAAATAAAATCTGTCTTACTCTCTGTTCATAGCTTCATCTTTCAGTTTGTTCATAGCAATTCTTGCCGTACGCTCTTCAAAAGTCTCAATGTCCACGATCTCGTCGTCCTCACTGAATGTCCCATCCTAGGATTTGAAAATAAACATCCGAACAGATGTTTCACTCATCACTCAAGTTAATACGTTAATAAATAGAATCTGAGTAAATGAAAAAAAGCAAATAAAATATACTGCTTGCCTGGCATGAGGAAATACCCTTTGTATACATGAGCACACATCAGGTAGTGACGCATAATTAGAAAGATTGCTTAGCAGAACATTAAACTTCACTTACCCTTCTTCTGACCTCCTCATAATCACTGTGAGACACAGAGTCATTGCTTTGTTGTTCCATCTCCACCTCATCATCACTGTTGTTCTTATCCTCATAAGCCTCCCTCTCGTTGCTTTTCCTTGGCTCACCACTCACTTCTTTAAGCACTCTCACAGCGCTTCTGCGTGCCCAGCCGCTACCATCAAATCTTTTACCAGCTATTCCCATCTTATTTTCTGGGTCACTCTTGGTTATTTCTTCTTGGATGTTCTCCTTTTCTCCAGACACCCCCTGTACCCTGCCGACCTGAAGAGGGGCACACTTTGAAGACTGTGGATTTGAAAATAGGTTTTGCAACCTAACTACTGGCGAGGAGGCTAATTCTGACTGTGTTTGGTCATTATGAACTGCCTCTCCACTGCTCTCGGAGATATGGTCTAGTGACGCATCACTATGACTTTTGCTGTAAGGTTTCAGGGTCTGTGTATCACTGCTTTGGAAGCATGTCTGGCCATCACAGCCTGCCTCTGGATCGGAAACAGACATGGGGCTTTCTGCAGTACAGCTTTTTCGTTCAACACCGATCCCAGAGTTCAGCTCAACTTCAGATGTGAGTTTAGCATTGAGAGCAGGTTCTTTCTGAGGAGATGTACTGTGAGTGACATTACTGTCTTCACAGTTTTCTATGGTTTCCAAGTCCACATGTGATTTTGACAACTGGGTCACAGCGGGGCTGTGAGGTGAACCTGCTCGTAAAGGATCCTTACTATTCTCATCATTGTCTTCACTTTGGTCCTTATCTTCTTCATCTGAAGCATCCTCTTCATCCCACAGAACTCGCTCTGCCCCTTTGGGCGGCCAATCATCATCATCCTCTCCAGAATCTGCTCCTTCTGGCAACCAATCGTCTCCTTCCCTTAGAACCTGCTCAGCTGTTCTAGGTATCCAGTCATGATCATCAGATGGTTCTGCTACCTCAGTGTTGTTAAGCCTTTCAGCAGTATTCCATGTCTTGCTGTCTGCGTCTCTCTTGGTGAGAGTCTCCTGAGGGACTTCCTCCTTTTCTTTAGAGAGTTTTTTTATGACAATCTGAGGAAGTGAGGTTATTGAGTCAAGCGGCTTTGCAAAAAGGTTCTGCAGCCTAACCACTGGATTTTTCCTCTTAGTCATAAGGTATGATGCATTACTGACCAGTTTACTGCCAGCGTTTAGAGTTTGATCACTGTTGCCGCTGGAGACCATCTTGGACTTTGTCTGGTCATTGTACCGATTCTCTTGATTAGGGGTTGGGACATGACTTTCTGTGTTCTGCTCTTTTGATTCAATACTGGGATCACATCTTTTTGAGCTCTGCTCCTTTTCAGGTGGCATTCTACACTTAAGAGCTTCATTCTGGAGAGAAGTGTATGGGGTGGCATCTGGATTATCAGAAGACACTGTGGTATTCACATCTATGGGTGATTTGGGGAGCTGTATCAGTGTGAAGCCACCAGGGAGAGCCATAGTTGGTGTAAACCCAGCAGTCAGATTCAAGGTTTTGACAGACTGGTTGTGAACTGCAAGCTTGCCCTCACCAGTCGGGGGACATATCCGAAATGAAAATGTTCCTGTCTTGTTGAGAAAGCTGGAGGGTAGTTTGATGGCTGGTGTACCACTGGCAAAGTTGATACCACTCTTCCCTGAGAGGGATGGCATCTTGGGTGCTAGAAGAGGCAGGGGTTTAGAGAAGGCTTTCCTGAGAGCTTTAGGTGTTGGAGCTGCTGGGGTCAATCTGGCCTTTGGATTGAGTGCAGTGGTGGCAGAAGTCAGAGTGTTACCTGTGGAATCACAAAGGACAGAGAAATGGAGAGGTTTAATCATTAAACACCACAACTTAGTCAGAATATTCAGAGACAGTTGTAACTAAAAGGTATGAATATTTAATGAATTTCCCAACAAGACAAGGATGAAAATTACTATCTCACCATATGTGAGGCCTTAGCATAAATTAGAAACAGATTTGCGAATGTGAAAAACTGCAATAATTTTGTCTAAATTATTTATAATAATTTAATTTATTTATTAAATACTGCCATAATATAGCTCAATAAAAAGCATTCTAAACCAGGTCTTAAGTCCTTGACTGCCTCAGCTGGATGCTCTCGCTCTCTCACTCTCACTTGGGGGGGGGGGGGGGGGGGGGGGGGGGGGTATTGCTGGAGCCTATCCTAGCACTCATAAGGCGAAAGGCGGGGAAATACTCTGGACAGGTTGCCAGTCCGTCGCAGGGCAGACACACAGACAAACACACTCATTCATACCTAGGGGGCAATTTAGTGTCTCCAATTCGCCTAACCTGCATGTCTTTGGACTGTGGGAGGACACAAAAGCTCCTGGAGGAAGCCCACACAGACACAGGGAGAACAAGCAAACTCCACACAGAAAGGATCCTGGCCACCCGGCCGGGAATCGAAACCAAGACCTTCTTGCTGTGAGGCGACAGCGCTACCCACTGTGCCACCCTGAAGCCAGAGATTTCATCATTTTTATTCCATATTACGTATCACAACTAATGCTGACTGAGCCAAGACCATGGTCTTCCCCAAAACAGGAGATAGCAGACTTTGCAGAGTGTCTATCCTCACCCTTGTTTTCAAGGTCAGGTTTGGGCTCTGGAGCCTTGGGTTGGGACAGAGCAGCGTATAGTTGGTTGACGGGCACCAACTGTATTAGCTGTCCACTGGGGTGACAGTACAAGTTGGATCCTATGATTCCTGGAATGGACTGCAAGACCACCTTCTCCCCTGTGGATTTAGATGCGGGGACTGGCTCAGAGCTTTGGAGTGTAGGGGTGATGGTATCCAGATTAGAGTCACTGATATCAGTAGTAGATGTAGGAGTTGTGATGGCAGGGGCATCCAACTCCTTCTCTTCCTCTGAAAGGCAGAAAAAGTTATGGGTAAATCCATGAAATTTATAAAAAGAGACTAATGAAGAAAAAGTATGAGCTACTAAGCAGTGGATGACTTTTTTGTTTTTACTTTCTGCATTATTGGCCAGAATGAACATCAATACCCTGTTTCTATCTAGTGTCTTCTAAAAATTCTTAAATAATGTTAAAATAAATATTTCAACTCACATCACTGAAGTTGGGCACTGGCCTAAATTTCTAAGTACGCAGGGAATACCTGTGCATGACAGACAGGGTGTTTTACCTTCAGAATTGGTACTGGTAGGTTTGGCAACCACTGTAGGGCTTTCACTGGTTTGCATGATGGGAACTTCAGGCTCTTTAGGTACAGGTGCAACTTTAGGGATTTCTCGAGGGAGAGCTTGCAGCTTTCCGGTGACAAAAGCTGCAAGTCGGTTGGCTGGATGCAATGCCCCCATTTGTCCCAGAAGAAGTTTGGCTTGGTTGTAGGATTTCCCATTTACCTGGAAATTGGACCAGATTATGGAGCAACAAATGTTAACATTATCAAATTAAGCATTCATATCAGTTCGGATATTTCAGATCCACCAGGCAGATAGCTTAGATGTATTACACAGTTACTATGATTCATCAAATAACAAATTTACCATGATTAGTCCCTGAGGGGGCACACCTGGCACCTTCTTCTCAGCCTTTAGGACACCCGTAGGCATAACATGAGAGAGAAAGGGGAGAATCCCAACACTGTCTCTCTTCTTCTTCTCCCATCCTTTCCTTTTGTCCTCCATTTTATCACTGTGAGAGACGCACACCTTGTAGGTGATGGTGTAACTTCTTTCCTTTTTTCTGTGTGTGGTGGAAATTAAGCGTACGTGGTAAGAGCCAAGACGGAAAGGAGGGGCCAGCAGGTCCTTTTTCATGCGGCGGCACAGAGCAGAGAGCACTAGATTACGATGTGGTTCCCAGTTACACTCTGAATAGATCTCAAGAAGTTTGGTTGCCTCTGATTCACTAGGCTTTCCTTGGAGTACAGTGTCCTCTTCAGGACTCTCACCTAGAAACAATGAAAAATTAAAACAAATGTAAAAGGAAGATATTACAGTTAAATCAAAATGTTTGATTTACAGTTAAATCAAAATGTTTGAGGTTCTAGTGATGTGAGAATAGAGATTGTTGTGGATTACTTAAAAAAATCTGTCTGAGTATTTGAGCATGTATTTAATTCCAAGGACATCAGTAATCTTGACTTAATAATCACAACTGTGAGTACTATATATATCACACTAAAATCTAAACAGTAAACACAAAATAATCTGTGATTAAAAATGGTTATCATGTTCAGATTAAAATTCTTCCTACTCACCTGTATAAGGCAAAGTACCTGGTTTGCTAACAGGACACTCTGAATGATCATCTTTCTTCAGTGCCAAAATTTGAAACAAAAAATGGGGAAAAAATCAAAACTAAGGACATTTGTATTTGAATACCAGGTGGTTAACAGATTCCCTCTTACCAAGCACCTCACCTGTTTTCCTCCAAGAGTGACAGAATCCACACCAGGGAAAATGTGCACCTGGGGTGGTGGTGTGCTGTTGTATTCTCGCACACGCGCGCATGTCATCATGCTCTCAAAATACAGGTACACTGGATCTTTTTCCTCCTCTTGCATCTAAAATCAGGAAAGACAAAACTGTTTAGATGAGACTGAGATTGAATGAGAGATGGCTGGTCATAGCCATCATATGTAAGTAATACCAAAGAATGTTGATGCATGCATGGAACCACATGAACATCACATTTAACTAAATTAGGACATTCAGCGTTGCTGAAAAAACCCCCCAAAAAAACACAAAAACAAGAAAAAAATGTGTCAACGCCACAAGGTTTTAGGTGGATCTTGGATTTAGGAAATTAACTGCAGAGTTGGGTCACTGGATTTTGACAAAACTGGATCACCTCAGGTTTGGGCTGTGATTTGTTGTGCATGTGGACTTTGCACTGCGGAGAGGGGAGAGTTGGCTGTGTTTTAGGGGCGTATAAGGGTTCTGGATCAGTCTCCCCAGTCTTTCTATTCCAGAGGGTAGAGATCTGGACTGGAGGTTCTGGTCTGGGCTCTCTGTCTGGGTCTGCAATAGCTATACATGGGGAAAGAACAGAAATCACTTATAAGGCACATTCCTTATGCTCTCTATATACAGAAAAAACATTTATACAAAATACTTACGAAACCCCATGAGCTGCTTCCTCCTTCCTTTCCTCTGCATCACCTCTGGAGAATCTTCTGGTGGAGGTCTGATTAGCAGAACTTTGTGTTTAAAACAGGTACAGCCAAACATGCACTGGGTCCGTCTGCAGTGGGTGGGCCCTCGCCGTTCCCTGTGAAGGCTGGTGCACACACAGCCCAGACGGCAAAAATCCTGGCCACATGGTGCACTCTTACTAGGGTTTGAACTGAAGTGGTGTACTTTCACTGTGCTCTGTAAAGGGAATAACAACTCAACCAATTTACAACTAGGGACATGTTCTGAAGGTTCCGATTAGACATTTTCTAATTGTAGCTACAAATAATAAATAGTTTCTATACTAGAAATCAGTGCAGAGAATTGGACTCCTATAGTTCTCCTGCTTCTTCTTTCACATTATTATGTTTGTTCCTATACATGTCTATGGAACAAAAAACTTAAAAAGCTAAATACCCTAGGAGGAATGACCCTATGCCCTGTGCTACTCAAGTTAACAACCTGGTTCTGATGCATCAGATTAATATTAACATTTATTCATCTAGCAGATGCTTTTATCTAAAGTGATTTCCAAGACAAGAAGAATACAAAACAAGCATAGAGTGGTGCTAGGGTCTAAACAGCAAAAAAAGAAATCAAACAGCAAAGAGCCTAATTGTTTTGTTTTGTTTTTCATGTGTTTCAGGATCAACATATGTTTAACATGGTCCTGGACATGCCTGAAAAACCAAAAATAAACCTCAAATAACACCCAAACCTAAATGTGCAACTTCTTACATCTTTAAAAACTTAACCTCAACCCCAGTGCTATGGGGACTAAATGAAGAAAAGGCACTAAAATGTGTCCTACCTGTGCTGTGAGTAGGACTGACAGGGCGATCTGGGCCCTCTCTGTGGTGATGTCTGTACGAGCTTTGCCCTCCCACACAGTCTCTTTTTCTATAGCCAGTAGTTTCTGCTGAGCCTTGGAGATCAGTGCAGTGCCACGTGCACCAGGGGAATAAGAACCCTGGGCTCTGAGGCTGCAGTCTCTTCTGCCCTCGGGTGTATGGGACTGGTTTGTTAATGCAGATTTATGAGAAGGTTTGAGGATACTCTGTGTTTTAGTAACAGGTTTTGTGCTGTGGTGGACATGTAAAGGTCTTGCAGAAATATTCAGCTTCATTTTCTTAGCAGGCACAGGACTAACTTGCTTTGGTCTCATTGGGCTGAAAGACAGGTGGTTTCTGGAAGAGACTACTGACTTGTCCAGAGATTTGTGGGGTATATTTGTATTGGATGTATTGGGTGGTACGATGTAGCGAGACTTTAGTACACTATCTAGAGTCCGTACATAGCTGCTGCTCTTAGAGGGCATGCAGTAGGTCACTGGAGACAGAGAGATCTTGGAGAATGCGGCGGCCCGATCACTAATCTTCTGAGCCTCACTTTCCAAATACTGATCCAGCAGCTCACTGCAAAACGCTGAGTGGTTCTTCGGACCTGTTCCCTCTGAAACAGAAGATCTAAACTCAGATCTGTTCAAATGCAAATGCATATACATTCAACACAATTTTGCTTCTTAAATGAACTTAAAATAAGGCCGTGTGTGCTATGTGCAGACTCAGCTTTTGACCCTGAAAAGAGATATTCGGTCTTTGACCGATTAAAGAGGTGAAATCACTATTTAATTGCTATTAATTAAAATTAATTTACATCTCTGCTAATATTCACAAGAACACTTCTGGAATTAAGCATTCCTGTAAAATCTACAACACTGTGGGACAATGTCGACAGAAAAGCGTTCGTCTGTGCTTGGCACTGAGCTGTAACTGTTACCTTCAGGTGTACTTAATGGGGTTTCGGGGCTGAACTTGTCTTTCCAGCCTTTTATTTTGGTGGGATCATTTGTCTTTCCAGTCCGAGAAACAAAAGGAACGGCCCCACCTGAAGAAGGGAAACAGACATCTCTAATTTTGATTTCTTGAGTTTAACCTCATTCCCCAATAAAACCAAGCAAGTGTCAACCCACTGTACCACTGTTATTGATAGATTTCAAGTTTCAAACATTATGTATGAGTAATTGCTCATTGTCCAGACACAATAAACCAGCCAACTAGGCATAAAGAGCTCAAAATTGTTCTTAGTACATGCATTATTTAAACGCGGGCTTACAATGCTCCCATCAATACACTTTACATTCAGATTTGCTGATTTAAACAATATACATTCACACACATGGTTTCCATGTGATCGGTGCGTTACAAATTCCTCCACCAATCACTGACCATGTTACTCCTTTTACACATGCTATAATGAACTGCATGTGTTATGGGCTTTGACAATCAAGACCCTAAGAGTAGAATAACTCAATGAGCATTCTCACTCACCAGGGGGTGGGACAAGGCTCCCTCCATTCACTTTACCTAAGCCACCATATACACCTAAGTATTGTAAGTCTATGGAAACAGCTGGATCCAGAGGGTTTAACTTCAGGCCAACTACATGGAAAATAATGAGACAATATCCTTTACATTTTATCACTAAATCTCAGCATCACTCAGAAGGCACAATACTTACACACATGTGGCCATTTCTACTGATTCAAATATGATTTTATTGTTTCTGTACGTGTGGAGCTGTGGTGTACAGTTCTAATCACCTTCCTGCAGATCTGGGTGAATGACCTGTCTGTGCATCTGTTGTTTCAGATCCTGAAGTAAAGCACGCTCTGAATTAGAAATCTTCTCCTCAATAGTCATGGGATCTTCTCAACAAAAAGAAAAAGAAAAAAGAAACAGAAACAGAAGTGATTTAGTTGGGAAGGGTCTCCATTCAAACAGTTATGATTGTTGTGACATAGATTTAATACTTCAGCTTTAAACACATACCCTTATTAGTTTCAGCAGGCCAAGATTTCTCCGAATAACCCTGAATATGAACTGGTGGAGGATGAGAGGCCTCCTTGCATCCTGCCACTCTCCCCACATCAACACTCAGCGCCTCCTGAGGCACAAAACACCAAGACATTCAACATCATCATCATCATTATCATAATCATAATCATAATCTCCAAAAAACATGACAGCAGTTAAAAAAAACACCTGAAAATGACTGAGATATGATAGCTTGTTGAGGATTTGCAAACATACCTTAGTGGTGAAAGACACAAAGAGAATACCCTCTACATCATCGAGGTGTGGCTCAACAGCTCCATCTGTCGGGTTAATGGCAGATTTCACACCCGACCCCTTAAAGTACTTTGTTTTCGACCAACATTTAGATTTGGGTTTCCTCGCTTTTCTCATGGCCTTAGGAGGTCTCATTTTATACCTCTGAGTGTTTAAGGTGTTCTCAGCAAAAGGAGGTGACAGTTCAGGCAGAGCAGCTCCAGGCTTCCGTTTGACAGGGGAAACAAACTTCTCATGAGACTGAAGCTGAACTGCCGCAGGGAATTCTAATAGTTCAGCATTTGGTCTTACGGCGATGTCGGAGCAAGAATCTGGAGGACAATGTTTTCCACTCATAGTTACATCCCCATTCTCAATATCCAAGGTTCCATCATTTTTACTCACAGCCACAGTGGGTGCACGTAAACCTGTAGAGAACTGCTTCAGTGAATCACTGTCACACTGACTGGAATCCATCATCCCTGAGCGGGTCAGTTCATGAGGTACATCAGCACAAAAAGAGAGCTCCTGACGGTCATAAGGAACAACCCTCTTCACTTCGGGAACAACCTCCTGATCCTCCACAAGAGTTCCCAATTCAGGGTGAGAGCATTTTTCGCTGTTGGGGTTCAAAGAAAGACAAACCGTGTTATAGCTTTTCACAAATGGTGAGTAAGAAGCTGATTAGTTGAGTAATGACAACTAGCAGCTGCAGGACAATTAAGGGAATAAATGGCGCCTAGTCTGAAAGACTGACAAATTGTTCACTGGTACATTTCATATACTATGTACACTCTAATGTATGACATATTGAATATATCTGTAATTTGGAAAACATGACCAAAACTGCATACAATAAACAATTCGACAAATAATGTCGCCTATGATCCTTTTTATTCCACAGTACATGTTTATAAATCTGTCTAGAAGATTTGACTTTCCAATAATTTGCTTGTCTTTAAATATTTTCTGATGTTATTTGTTCTTTGCTTTTATTTAGAACAGTGGTTGTCGATTCCAGGGCTGGGAACCCATTTTAACAAATACAAACTGTTTTTGCCCAAGCCTGACTAGTGCAATAAATCCATAAAGCTCTTAATCAAGTATTTTAGATCTGTGTTATGACAGTTCAGCTATAGGAACAGATCAAAGTATGAGTAGTATTAATAGCCAATATAACTGACACATTTTGTCATGCCTGACACAACCTACACATTTGATATTAGTGCAACAAAGAAGTGTATGTAGAGTTTAGGAATAGATCAAGCCATTTGCTCTCTTGTGAAGGTAACTACTGTGCTGTAAAACACAATGTGCTGTTTTACAAAAATGTGTTCAGCATAGAGAACTGTATAAAGAGCAACTATGCTCATCATTGGATTTTGCATTGAAACAATAAATGATTTAGTGTTGAGTAAACAAGTTACTTCGATCATTTTGGTATATGCTTGCCATTTAGAGCCCAGGTTCATTCATCTGGAACACACATTCAAGAAAATTCTTATTACCTCCCATGACTGTGCTACTACAGGGCTGGGACTGATTAGCCAAAAAAATTCCCCCAAGCTAATGCCAATAAATTATGGAGCACAACCTTAAAACATTACATGTAGTTAGTAGACCAAGTGTGTTTCAGTAAGTATATTGTGATGACTTAATACATTACCTGAGGTCACTGTTTAGAGATGGGAGGGCATCCTGGGTTACTGTCAGAGGAGAGGAGAGCACATCTTTATTTCCCAGAAAAGAGAACTTAAGTTTTGACTTCAGAAAACGGGCTCCCTGACTGACATCCCTAAAGGCCTTGGCAAAGGGGTTGTAGTCAATTTTAAGCTGGGTGATTTGTGGATTTTGGTAACAGGTCACAGCATAGAACTCCGTCTTGGGGAAGGTGAACATGCGGACATTTGGACTATCCAGTGGAACAAGCTCCTCCGAACCACTTCTAACAGGCACCACGTGAAGACGAGGCAAATAACGGTGCATAGAGTGCAGAACTACATGGCCGTCTTGGTCCATCACATTATTAGTCAGCTTCATCTTGTAGAAGGACACTGGGCCTTCCATCCAGCGCCGGCCCAAGGAAGGGGAGTCAGGATGGAGACACACTCGCCGGAGCACATGTGGCTCTCCACTCCCACTGGCCTCCCACATCTTTCCATTCCACCGGTACCGTGAGCCATCCACAGGCACGACGTCCATGACCAAGAGGTATTTGCAATCTGGCTCCAAGCCCTTCAGACTGAACCGACAGCAGGGAAACATGCGTCTCCCTGGCTTTGTGAGTATCATCTCGGTGCCATAGCTGTGGAATCGGCTCCATACAGAGTCATTCTCAAGAGTGGCTTCAATGTTACTGACATCAAAACTTGGCTCTTCATGGGTCTGAGTATGTGTGATGGAAGGTAAGACATGTGTGCGGTCCCCTTCTTTGGTCATTAAAATGACTGCCTGGTTCCCACTGCCCTCGTTGATTTTACCTGGCTTGAGAAAGACGTAGACTGAAGGAGAAGCTGAACCCACAGGTGCATTCTCCACCACCTCCCTTGCCTCCAAAACCCTCTCACAGCTTTCATTCTCCATGGTAACAATAGCAGTGTGCAGTTATGGGTCTCCAGCTGAGCTGTCAAAATCTCTCACCTCAGGTGCAATGTTTCTTCAGTGGCATCCTGTGGCAGCTGAGAACAAGACCAGCACTATTAAAACACAGCACATCTGGAGGATAAATACTAGTAACAGTAGCAAATTGGAGGAGTACTTGGCCATGTTTACACTATTAGAAAAAGTGACCCAATTCTATTTTATATTGTTGTTATTGTTAAATGTGACACAAATTGGATATTTTCATGAAATACATAGCAAAAATAAATATACACTTAAAACAGACATTCAAATCTGTTTACAACATTCATAAGTCGTGCTAAACACTCATATCTATCAAGCCACCCTCCATCAAAACTCTCACATCAAATTTCATTATTAATTGCAATTTGTGTGTTACTCACAATGCGACACCCTCATAACTTTTGCAAACATCATTTGCAACAAGGGCTCTTCTTTCTCTCATTCACTTTATTCTTGAAATTGACTTCAACTCAGGCTTCCTGAGGTAAAAGTAGAACTCCTATCCACCACCCTGGATGGGTCACCTTCAATGGATGACTAATGTAAACACAGGTGTAAGAAATGGGTTACTTTTTTAAAAAAATGGGTGTAAACGGCTACAACTGGGGTGAGTTGTGCTGGGAAATACTGCCCAGTGCTGCTTCTACCAGCAGAAATGCAGTAGCCTATTAAGTTATCTTAACAAATTGCAATACAACGTTATTTGTAATACTCATATAGGCTCAGTCTTATTTTGGGCCCAGATTAGTTCCTACCGCAGTACATCAAGTTTAAAGTATCATTTACGAGCCAAATACTCGGCTGCTGATGCTAGCTAGAAGAAGCCTGCAGCGACCTATGTCGACAAACTCTGCGTGTGGACCTCTGAGGCCCAGCGACGATTGAAAAACATTTTGCAGATCGTTTTCCCTTTAATTTTAAAAATCTGACACCTATCATCTACTATATCGGTTATTATGTTTACATATTTGTAAGTGTGGCGAAATGTTAACGGCCTAGGCGAGGTGCTTCTCCTTGGAACTTCAGTTACTTGTACATCGGATCGGCAGTTAATCGCACTACAGCACTTTTGGAGTGGCTGATGTGTAGGTCTATGGGGCACGTGTTGTAGAGTCAGTTGTTAAGAAGTGTAGCTGTTATGTCTTGGAATATGGTCGAATAAAACAGGACTACTGAGATCAAAGGAAATCTTTTTAAAAGTGCCAAAAGCCATTGAGCGGTAAGACATTAATCTAAAATATTACGCTTCGAGAACGTTGATTTTAACATGGTTTTGTAATGTTACAGCACGTGATTTCTTTTCAATCAAAGGGCTACAAGAACAGACATCCACAAATCGCGCCACCCTAGCGCTGCCAGCATTGGTTAGCTGGTGAGCTCGTGACTCTTGAAAACAATGCCTTAGAAAGTTTAGATAACTGCGCACTCATATTCAACTCCTGGTTTCTGCGCACAGTTCTGTTGAGAATCTGAAACAGCACTGAACAAGAAAGCGTGTTTCTTCCCACGGCATGTATGCTAAACTGCTTCTTGTCAACTTCGACGGCGTTCACAAGCTCAAAAATGGAGGCCTAAACGGGTAGCTCATGCTCTGCCCGTGTAGAACGAGCGCAGCGCATGCACATCCACCTCAATGGCGCGTGATTCCCAAAGCAGCAGGATAGAGGCGGGAGTCCTACATCCTGAGGTTTTTAGCACCCCTGCATACACTCGTGCGGTAGAAAAACTACCACAAAAGTGTATCTTAAACTATGCGTATTAACATGTGTTAACTTACCTTTATCAACCCACAGTGAATAGAACTGCAAACTTGTCGTTTATAGTCTTAGTATTGTTGCCTATGTATAGTCGCCTCTCCGAAAGAACTCTTCACACCGTCCTTCGTATCAGCTGTAGGAGCAACATATCCGTGCCTCTTACAAGCGTGACGTAGCGCTCTCCATGGCGGCATTCAAGTGAGAAACTACCACGCAAGCTCCCTCCAGAGGTGGGTTTCACATACTTTCTGAACGCAGCAGTAACTAATCGCACTTCTCTAGTACGTACACAAGCTGAAGACAAACCACCGACAACACTCCAGTACTCCATTTATTAACTAACACTGACAAGGCTACTTTGACAGACTCGAGCAATGAATGGATGTCGAACTGTTGGATACGTTTAATAAAAAATACTGTCAATCCATGTCGGTATATAAAGAGTCATGCGTGACACAGTGACAACATATCTATCTATCTATCTATCTTAAAAGATGTAATCATGTGACAGAGAAAATAAGTGCACAATTCACGTAACGTTTTTCTGTCTTAAAGTATTACAGGGTCTTCTAATACGCACCATAAAAATATTAACTCAGAAAACGTGTGACAATGCGTATTTCGTCTCTAAAATGCTTTTTACGGCGAAACAATCTTTTTTAACTTTAAGTTTTGTTAAACAATCGACGCGTGTCTGTAATTATTTCATAGCACTCGGTGTAAGCAAATTTCATGTTTCTCTTGATGGGGGTCGATGGGGTTATGGTCGTCTGCCAGATGAGAAAAGGTGGTACAAACATCCAGACCCAGCTACCTACACGAGCTACAGTTGCAGGAAAACTATACAAATTGTTGAGTGCTGTTGCACTGTTTTGTTCACTCTAGGAATATAAGGTGATGTTGTGTTTCGTAATTAGAACGGATTGATTAACATTTCGAAAATGAGACTGGAAAATGAATATGGTCAATTACCACATTGTGAATCCAGCAGCATTAACACACAAACGTGATAATTGCCGGGCATTTCAATGGTCTTTAAAAGCTGTTTACTGTGCTAAATTGTATCAACTTGTTTAAGATGCGTTTCAAAATGGCGGAACATACTCTTCGCGCTCCCAAACTCATCGGCACGCTCTTTGTTTAAGCTTTGTTTTACCATTTCTTGATACTGTTGCAATATTGTAAAAAGAATGTACATGCGTTTCCAAATACTCCGAAAACACGGCAGAGCGACCTTGCAGGGTACAGAATAGCTTTTGAAATAGCGTGTTTGCCTTTTGGGCGTCTTTCATCTGTTATCTTTCGCTGCATTTTGGTGCTTAAAACGAATACCAACGCTTTGTAGTATAAGCAGAGTTTCCTTTTTCATCATGTGTTTATGTTATTTGCACCAAAGCCAAATCCATCAATTAGAAGAAATTAACTAACTAACCTCTGTATGTACCATAAGCTGTTGAAACAGACTAAACATCCTGAATTGCTATAATGTGGAAATCCAGATACATAGCTCAATCATGTATAGACTACATTAAAATCTCCATTGAGAAGACTTTTCCCGGAAAGAAAGGGTGATGCAACCTGTTGAAATTCAGTCTCTGACAACTGAGCCCTTATAAGCTTACACAAGTCAAGTAAAACTATCAAAAACCGATGGGCCTAACAAAGTTAGCACAGCATGTACAGCTAAAATACATTAGCTTCATTTGTTCTGGAGACAGAAACCAGGAAAGATGGCAAGTTAAACCCATTTTACAGTGCGTTCTTGAGCTTAAATTGTCTGTATTATCTCAAAGAACTAGATTTAGATGTACAATCTGCATGGAAAAACAAATCAGAGGCAATGAGTGTGGTGGGTTTCAAATTTTGAGCATGGGCTAAATACTAGGAGCCTGTATGACAATTTATAGACCTACATAATTCAGCTGGGTCTGAATGAAATGTAAAAGCATATAGCTTTGATGTTTAATAAAGTTTAATGATTTATTCATTTGAGGTGTATATGTAGAATCACATGCTTTGAGACATGCTCTTAGTTTATGAAAAACGTGCCCACTATATGTAAAAATCCCAGGCATAAGTGTCAGAGAATGCTACATGGTGATATACCATTCAGATGGATCCCAATTGTTTCGAAAGCAATTACACTTAAATATAAAAAGCAAAACATAAACAATACTGCACATTAGAATGTCATTTTGAAGAGCAGTAGTCTTAAACTGAAGCAAAATCTTCCTTATTAGACAAGTCACCTGTTTTGAGTGACACCTGTAGAGCACTCACAGTTCCGTTAACAGAATGGTGCCTCAGATTTGTTCCACTGATATTGCAGAGATACCAGGCCTTAAGTTAGCACAAGACTCTTATTTACTGTCACTCAAATACTCATCAGTGAATGAAGGATGTTGTCTTCTACGGAAAGTGACACCAAGTTCCTGCTTTTTACAAATTATGGGGCTGGCAAAGCTCTAAGGCATCAATTAAAAGACTCCCAACCCTCCAGGTTCTGGAACTGTTCCTCAGGCTCCAATTAAACAGTGAGCAGCCACTTCAGGTTAACTGACATCAGAGATATTCCGACCCACTGAGGCAGAAATCTGAGGAGGAAAGGAGATAAAAGAAGTGATCACATTGCAGCACCATCAAACATAACCAATTAGCGATGAACATCAAACCAATGGAAGAGGTTATCATTTCACTTGTGGCATTGAGGATTCTCATCTCTATCATTGGTATTTTTGGGAACCTCTTCTTGATCCTGGCCATCTTCCAAGTGAAGCAGCTAAAGACGTATGAAATTTTCCTAATTGGTCTGACTGCCTCAAACCTGGAGGAGATTGTGGTTGTTGACATCTATGACATTTACATGAGGTACAAGAGCAGTGTCAGTATTTGGTTATGTCAGACCCTTAAATTCTGGACCATCATAGGACAAGTGGGCAGTATCCTCTTTACACTTGTCATAAGTATTTACCGCTATCAGAAGCTCAGAGACACTGACACACGGCTTAATCTACCAATACATATGGACAAGATTCGAGTTGCCATGGGGCTGTGTGTGTTTTGTGGGTTTCTGGCTGCACTCTTTGCTGTGCCTACTTATGTCCTCAAATTGGACGGCCACTTGGAAAACTCCACCACTAGAAGATGCCCTCCGGATTTCTTCCTGTGTTCAAAGACAAACTGTCCCACTGTCAACCGTGTCTACAAATTCCTCTTCATCGTTATCTGTAACCTGCTGCCTCTGATCATTGTCACTGGGACTAGTATGCTCATTTTAAAAGTGCTGATTGTTCAGCAAAGGGTGATTGCAGTTCTGCAGGGCAGAGGGTCCGTGATCACAAATCGCCAACGCCCCAGGAACAAAGGGTTGCATCGTAGCACTGTGGCAGTTCTTGTAGCCATGGCGGTTTTCCAGGTAGACTGGATCCTGTACCTTGTGTTACATCTTGCCTTTGAGCCAAACAGCTTCTCCGCCTGGTCTGAGGTAGAGTTTTTCATTACAACATCTTACACTGCCATCAGCCCATACATATATGGTATTGGGAGTAACCTGTTCTCCTTGAAGCATTTCATGAATTAAAAGCAGCTGTTTTTACTGTTGCTTTTGACATAAAGGTAAGCATGAGACTGAACATGGAAACACATGGTATTCAACTAAAATTGTCACTAAAAATAGCACTCACAGAAACTCATCACTTATTAAGGTTTTGTTCAAATTTCAGATATGCAGAGAATCATATAGTCAGATTGAGTTTTTAAATAAGTGACTATCACTCACTCACTAACACATCTTAAAGTGTAAGTTCTAAATATTTCAAACGAATATACGTATATTCTTTTCTTTCGGAATTTGATTGTCACAGTTACTATGTTTATTTCATTGTTCATATTACAAAACTGATTGTGTTTATATTTGAATTGTATATCTATGACATCTTTGTCACAGCAAATGTGACATGAAATGTGAAAATGTCATGTTTGCAAAGAACATAATGGTATACTAGGAAGACTATTAAGCATTGTGGAGAGAAATCTAAAAGAATGGCAATAAAATTTATCTGAATGAATTTATATGAGAATGCTTTCTCTCCTCATTCTCTTTGTGCATTCATCTGCTCAGGCTGATCACATCATGTTATACATTTGGAACAACATAAGCATATATTGAGTCAACAACCCCTCACCCCTTGTGTTTTGTTATGCATTTAAATTTTATTATCATTAAAGGGAGGTTATAGCTTTGAGAGTGAAAAGTGTTCTCTTCACTGACACCACCCTGTTGTGTCAACCTCTTATACAACTTGCGCAAGTCATCTTCTCCTGCCTCTGAATTCCTTAGTTAATAAGGAACTACTTCAGGTTATTGTTATTAAATACCACGGGCCATTTTAATCAAGGCATTGTGGTGACGTTCAAGACAAGAGAATGTAGTTACTATAGTTACTAATGACTTCATCAGTGCCATTCACTGAGCTGAAATCAGAATCATCACAAATCATAACAAACAGCAAAAAATGTGAACAAATACCAATACTTGAAATGAAAAAATGAAATCCAAGACTGAGCAGAGAGAGAAAGAGTCTCACAATAGAACACACGTGGAACAGTTCTGCTCCTTAGTCGATCGCACTCCCACCCCACCCCCGGAAATCAAACCTGCGTCGTAAACATCTCCTAAATGAGGGCTTGGCACCTCCTCATTAGACGACCAGTGTAGACACCTGCATGAGCTACTCGTCACTCACAATGAATTCCAAAATGATTTGTTAAGTTAGCTAGGTTTTATTATTATGTTTTATTAGACACGTCCCACTGAGATTGATATTTCTTTTTGAGAGACACCAGGCAGAGAGACTGCAAAACATTCACAATGTAACACATGAATAAAGCAGAGACACAGTCCAGAATGAATGATCAACTTTTAGAGCAATGACATGAGGCATTAATGCATGTACAGACTTCAAATACATTATTACGTATTAATTATTTAAAATGATCACAAAACTTTACAAAGTGAACTTTAGAGTTTTCTGAACTATCTGAAGTAGGGTTCCTGGTAAGTTATTGCTATTTTATCAAATTCAGTGTCTGGGGCAAGGAAAATCAAAAAGTAGCAGATTATCTGAATGGAGATTATAAATGCTGTACTGCTAGTACAGATATAAAACAATTTGATTTGTTTCCCTAATATTGAATTGTAAGTTTAAAAAAACTGCCAGGGGATCAACATAGGAAGAAATAAGGGGGTTAGGCTACAATATCTCTACCTGTATCTTCTTAAACAAAAATGAGAAATTTAGCTATAATTGGTTAATTAATTGCATTTATTAATACCAACATGACAAAGAGAAGGAATGTCAACAATTTAAAACAAATTGGATTCACTGACTCATGTGTAATGTGGGAGGATATATGCTTCCCTAAGAAAGAACTGGCCAGGAACTGTAAATACAGAGATAAGATTTTATTTAAATGCCTTGTTTGCTGTTTTTCTCTCACCATAACAGCTCCTTTCACTGAATGCAATTTGATCTGTATCACAATAGGCCAAGGAGGATCCAGGTCTTCACATACCAGACATCAGTCACATCATGTTGTGTCACAAAAGTGGCATGGTTTTGTGTTTCATTTATCTCTCACTTTCTTCTTTCTTATAAGGTACATTCTGATTTAGGATTTCTTTGGGACCACTTCCACTGATCTTTCATCCTGTTTATCTCTAGCAGTCAGCCTCCCTCTGTCAGCTCTTTCACTCTTTGAATATATGCTTAATGCAGTAGCCATAATGCATAAAACTACTGCTGCCTACCCGGAGAGGGTACAGGGTTGTGCCCATTCTATATGTTAATCATTGTGAGTCGTTTCACAGGAATGACTCCTCTCTAGGTCTTCTCACAAGAAAGAAAACACTCCAGGCTGCTACCCCGTTCAGGTAACCTCACAGCGTTTTTAACAAAATGATGTGTGTGAAATGCCGGGATGGCAAATTGTTCTTGTATTATAATTTGATATATTAAAATCCATGTGTAAAAAACGCTTGGGTAATTGAAACAGATTAAGAGTATTGTCTCACAGTGGAGTAGAATGTCACTGGTGCAAAAAAGAGGTTCAGTTTTTTCTTCTTTCCAGAAAAATGGAAGATGACAACCAAGGTGCACGTAGCTAAAAAAAAAAAAGAAGTGTGATGGAGAAAATTGAAAAATGCACATCGTGTGATGGAAACTGGATGGCCTAGTCTAAAAACATTAGCTGTATAGCTGGAGGCATAAAACTGATGTGATAACAAGTGGACACAGAGTGCACCTACAATGACGCTTTGTTTCTCTCCATTATTAGCCTTCTTGGTCTCACTTTTGCTTTTGCTGACTAAAGTTCAAAGCTTGGAAACCCCAACATTTTGCATTTCTTGTCTAGACCAGAACTCACATTTTCAACTGATTAACTGAAAAGGCTGTTATAGAGCTGAAAGGAAACACAACTACAGCCTAGGTGCTCTTTGTGTCCCAAGGGCTATCACTGTTTAATGATATTAAAGACTATGTTTCTGTGAGCAAAGGTAGGCTAGTCCTAGAACTGCGTATGAAGTCCTGACTGATATTACAGACCACTCATTCCTCACTCATGCATAAGCTGTGTAATTGGGCGGAGCTAATTCTTTACTGGAATTTAACAGCAAAAAAAATATTTTAATTTAAAAGAGACTACACCAAATCATTAACATTATGAAAACTTTTACCGATATTTTCCACCCTGTCCACCTTTATCGTGTGTACTGATGCCGACTTAAGATACCCGAATAAGCATGAATGAATATTTACACTCAGGACATAAGTATATTTCAGATATACAAATATATTTAAACGGTTATAACCGAATAATTCTAATTTTCCTCAAGTTTCATTCCTCTGTGAGGAAACGCTGAACGTGACCTCATTTTGATAATTGGCAAATTGTCAATTAATCCTGCAAGACATTTTCAACAGCATTGTAGAGCTAACAAACAGAACTCTAATACAATCAGCGATCACTGCATTTTTCGTGCTGTAAATGTGATCAACTGGACTCTGACCTATTTAGAAAAGTTGCGTTCGTTTAGGAGGAAAACTTAACGTTTCTGGCGAAACGCAAGAGCTGGTGTCTCTTTAAGGAACTCCATGTTTTCCTCACATGTGATCGGACTGGGAGAGGGGGTGATGCTGTTATGTAAAAAACAGAGTAAAAATAAGGTGTTGGGTTAAGTTTCGATTAAATATAAGAACATATTTTGCAAAACATTTGAGCTAAAACACGAAGCGGATCCATTTAAATCGGGTGGACGACAGAACTACAGGGGACCTGTCTGCACCTCTTGACGGTACGATGGTTGCTAGCTAGACAGATAGCCTGTGTCTGCGCAAAGGTAGCTAATCTGTCTGCTCTGAAACGGCGGAACTTAACGACAGCGAAACGATTTCCAGAAATCTGCGATGCCTTTAACTTATATAGTTAAATGATATAGATGAATGAATGGGTGTCGGCTGAAGCATATCGGGGACTGAGCAACATATAGCTGTTATAATGTAGAGACGTAAGAGTTGTTCCACCCTTTTTAAATTATTCTGAGGCATCCTCGAACAGTGGCAGAAGAAACATATGCTGCCTCCGCAACATTATCATTTGCCAAAGACCAAAAGAATAGCACTTGACATTGGGCAAGTAGTGCTACAGTCTTCCACAGGAAAGTGAAGTAATCTCAAGGATTAACAACCAGTGTGGCAGTTCAGTTTTCTGTTCTTTAACAACATTCGAGTAGGCGATAACACTTTTTCGATGAAGGGGCTTCACTAATTTCTTCCAGGTATTATATCAAATAATAGCGAAATTATTAGAATTCATCGCCATACATGTTAGCCTTAATTTAGATGGTAGGTTAGGGAGTGGTAGCCTCACGACTGGCAAATGTGCGCCTTGCCATGGCCATGAAACAGGACGTATAGTTGCAGTTTGATTGGAGATTCAACGGTTAGAAAGTCAGTTGGATTTCTAAACGGGCATACTACACCTTCTTGTCCGTAGAGGGTTGCTGATCGATTGAAGGTCGTGTCTTTACAGTGGCCTTGACCAATTCGCATAGGGGATCACTGGGAGAGGTTTATCGGAGGTATGTTTAGTGTGTTAGACGGTCCGTTTAGGCAGAGTTGCCCGTTTGCTCCTTAATTAAATCACTTTAGTTTCTGAAAACTAACTATGAGTTGTCAGACTCTTTTAAATGGTGTCAAACCACATGAATGTTATCATATCTCGCTGGATGCGCTTAAGATGAGTCACGCAATGTTGCCCATCGTGTGCACACGGCACGTCAGATAGGAGAATGCGAGGAAGTGCCAGCAACGGTCAATAACAACAACATAGATCAGTTTATACGTCTCTAATAGATCGTTTAAACGCGGACACAAGAGAGTGACGTCCACAAATAAATGACCCTATAAAATAATGAGTTATTTTAAGTTGACATGTGCAGGTGCAAGCCTATAGCGTACTGATATTCCGCTTCTTTGGTGACATCATCTTCATCTGTCGGTGCCTCACCACAGTAAAGTGATATAATGTAAAACATTGATTAGCTGGCGTATAGTTGCCAGTGATACTATGTCAAAATTTAACGCACTAGAAATGCACTGCTGTGTTATAAGGCTACTCACTATTATAAATTTGGCGTAGCCATGTTATTACGTTCGAGGAGTGAAGTCTATGTAGTTCAAGCTAGTTCGGTCACATGACGGTGAAATGGGATTTTTTCTAAAACCATAAACTCTGTTTCAGCTGTGATGTGACCTGTCATTATAAGCTCTCTGCCTGTCATGTTTTAATAGCTCTAAAGTCAGCCGTGGGTGTGAAATGTGTGTATTGTTTCTTTCTCTTTTTTACTGCATTGTTTAGAGAGTCTCGTGTTCTGGCTGTATTTGTGTACATGCTGTCTCTCTGTTTGCGTCTATCCCAGTGTAGGCAGGACGCTAGATTTTGTGGCACTGAAAAAGTCATAAGATAGGCTATGTGCTATTTCTCTGCACTTCAGCGGGACTACGAGCAGACTAATTGCGCTCATCAGTTCTTTGTGGTAAATTATGTGAATCTGTTACAATGTCAAAGATGCCTAAGATTTTTTTCCTACTAATGGGTGTTTTCCCTTGCATAGCACGTTAACAAACCCACTTAAGTTAAGAGCCTTGTAAGGATAATTGTGGACCTCTGCACGGTTTTTCTTGCAGGTTTACTGAAGCTGTAGGAAATCTCTCTTGCAAATGGCAGTTCAATATTCCACCATAGATTAATGCCTGATCTGAGACACATCCTACAAGATTTTGTATTGTTGAATTGTGATCCATAACAACATAGATTTCAGATGTCCTCACATAAGAACCAATAACTTATAGGCTCTTTCAAGTGAGAGCAATAAGATAACGCCAGAGGGGTTTTTTTTTATTCCTTTGAAGTAGCCTGTGTAATTACAAAGTCGACGTCGGTGTGGTGCAGCTACAGTTTGACGTAATAACCAGGTTCAGGTTTTAATGTACTTGTTCTGTAATGATGTTGTTTCAGGATCCTTCTCTTTATGTTTTGCCGTCAAAATGAAGTAGAGAGCCAGGCCCGAGAAAAGAAAAGCTGGATGGATGTATAAAATCACTGACATTAAAGTTCCGTTGTATAAAACGTATACGGAACTTTCCGCTGGACAGTGACCTGTTGAACACAGATATAAGTATCGGGGGAAATCATTTCAGTGCCCCGTTTATACTGAAAGTTTGCCCCAGGAGTAACTCCCAATTAAAGGGTGTATTTTCCACTCCTCGTGTTTTTGTTTTCATTATTGGCTGCTGAAAAATGCGACTTTAGAGAGACTTTGAAAGTGTATATGCTTTGTAAAGTAGGCTATAGTGATGAAATGAGTCAATCCTTCTTGAAGACCGCTTTGAAAATATTCAGCTCAGAGTTTGATAAGGCTATCATATGAGCTTTATCAATGAAATTAGTCGGAAGTTACTCCACTTTTCAGTTCATTGTATAGACATTTTTTATCTGTTGTCCCTTCATGCTGAAAACAATGTTTTTCTGAAATCTCGTGCTTAAAATAGGAAATCTCACGAAGACAAAGGAAAGCTTTAGGGAACATTTGCACGCGTTTCACTTTTGATGATTTAAGCGTTTTATAAAACCAGACGCTCTCCAACGCTGAGGGTGTTCTATGAGATTTCAGTTATAGAGTAGCCTATGTCTGAGGTTGAAAGAGAATCTAGCCTACTGGATAATGGAAAAGAATTCTTATTTTAGGCGCACTGGAAATAATCGACAGTAGTCCAGTTAAGTACAAAGTCGAAGAAAATGTTGCTGTTGGTTTGTTAATTAGAGAGATTCTTATACTTTTCGTGTGCTTAGAAAGGTCAGTTCTACAGGCTACGTGTGAGAGCGTTTAAATACTGAAAGAACTATATAATGTATAGTGGAAACAAGACACGGACAGTGTTGTGCCCCAAGGATCGATTTAATCCAACCCTGCTGTTACTGATGCCGCGGTCGTAGAGAAGAAATAGTAGCTGTTTAATTTTTCGTCATAACCACATGTAGTTCTCAGAAAATATCTCCGCTGTGCGTTGTCATTTAACGTATTTTGTTTGATTAATTGTTTTGGACCTTATCTGCATGCTCCTCTATTCCCTGATTACGTTGTAAAAAATGATGCTTGACATAGGTCTTAGCTTGTTTGCGCAGCAAGATTTCATTGTGTTTCATAAATGCATCTTGAAGCATTAATGTTGAAAAGGCCAGTACACCTATTTGTCAGCAACTGGGGATCTTTAATCTCTCACCTGTTGTAGCCTGCCTGAATGCCAGCCTATCACTTCATTTTAAAGTAGCTGACTCCACCGTTATCACGTCTTATCAATGCTTCAGTTTCCGACTGCCTGAAGGCAAAAAGAAAAAATCGGTTCTGCAGTTTATACATTAAGAGATCCGTATAGCCCTCTTTGGACAGCTCAATAAGCAGATGGGCAGGTATCAGTGGAAAGGATTTGAGGTTCACCGAGACTCTGAGACCGTTATTTCGGTTGTACGACATTTTGACATATTTTCAAATTGGTAAACAACTCGGAATTATCCTAAATAAGAACGAAAGAAGTCATCAGTTCTAGATTTTAGTTTCTGCAAATAATTTAAAAATTCGGCGTTGTTTTTAAGGCTAAGTTTATTGCAGAAGTAGTTATGCGGTTTAAAGAGGTGAGCGACCTCCCACGTATTGACTCAACTTGTTGGAAAATGTTCCATTACTGGGTTTGAGATATAGGTGACGATGGAAACTTTATTTTGGAAATAATTTACAAATGATTCGTATTTAGAATTAACAACTGGCCATGATTTCATTGGATGACGGAAATGTCAAGCTTCGAGTGTCTGTATGGCAATTGGTTCATGTTAAGTTGTGTGCAAATCGCTTGCGCTGAACCAGGAAGAGGGACAGCTGGCAATACTCTCGTACACCTCGTTTACTAGAGAGATTTGCTGTTTTATAAAATTGAAGTTGCTCGACGGTTGCCGGGATTTTGTCTCCAAATGCTGTAAGTCATGATTTCAGAATTGTGAATCTCTTGTATACCGCTTGGTATTGCGATTATTGCATACAACCATGTCTAGAACAAACATTTTCTTACTGTTTGCAAACGTCCTCGCTGCGGGCGGATTCAGCTGCGTCGTGATATTTTGTACGACCCGACAAATGAGGCATTGCTTTGAAGCATTTGTGGGATGGTGGTGAACTCTAGCAAGTGTTGCTTTGACGCCAGTATATGTCAATAGACTGTTGAATGATGCTACTCTCTGATGTAACATGACTCATATAGCCACTGTGTCGGCCTACGTTCTGAACAGTACGCACAAGAGAAGCATCATTGTGGTGTGTCCATTACGAAGTTGATATGCCAAATGGGTCGATATTTCGACTTTTAATGCTTCGAGATTTCCTATTACTCTACACGTAGACGTCCAACACCTTAATGAAATGCCGAAATAGCCTCAGTTTTTTTTTTTTTTTGGTTTGTTTCTGAAAACCTCTTTTATTAAAGATCAAATTTTGAGATGCGGTCAAACACAGTGTCCACTGCACCTGCCGGGAACCTTTCCGTTTTAACACATCCATATTATAAATAGCGAATCTTTCTGCCTATAGAACGATTGAGAAAAGTTTGTTTTTTTCAGAAAGTTGTTTTCTCACACCAGTTATGGCCGCTCTTTAAAGTTGAGTGTATAAACAATAGAAAACGCATTTCTGAAGATCAGATAATCACATGGGGTCGTTATCATCGTATCTTGAAACTGGAAAACCTCAAGTGTTCATATCTGAACTGATATTTTCTTTGGCCACGATTACGTTTTGCTATTAGATTATTTAAGGCTGTGTATGATATCAAGTGAATTTATGTAATATTGGCATCATTTGTTATTGATAGACTAAAACCCTGTAGCTTTAACTG
The DNA here is from genome assembly GCF_902362185.1 of Chanos chanos. Taxonomy (NCBI): domain Eukaryota; kingdom Metazoa; phylum Chordata; class Actinopteri; order Gonorynchiformes; family Chanidae; genus Chanos; species Chanos chanos. Next base: position 18,106,528 of record NC_044498.1, on the reverse strand, counting down.
TGCTTTCCCGATATCTCAGGCGCTTTAAAATACCACGAAGACTGTCTCAACAGTAATTCTTAAGTAATTAGTTTTGCCGAGTCACAGTATCCATGACTTACTCTTACTCTGTAGCTTAGAGCTCACCCTAGAAGTAGTCCGACTGGACAACTCATCCAAATGTCGTATCTGAAAATCATTAGAGAATGAAAGCGTTAGCAAATCGATCGTAAACAAATTTCGGTTAGGTTCTAATCTAACCGAAGTGGAAGAGCAATCAATGTATTTGGTTTAATTAAACACTAGCAGTATTGAATGGGTGACAAGGAAAGGCTGTAGCTCTATGGAATCCATTACACACTCTAGTGGATACATTTGTCGCACGGATAGTCGTACAAGCCATTAAAGTAACGATGACATTCATTTGACAGGTTCTAATTTGTTACAAACACTTGTGTTTTAAAAAGCCACTAATTATGATGTTGCAGGCTGTTTCAATGCATGGTTAATTCAAAGCAAATTATTTCAGAAATTTAGCAAGTGAATAGCGCCAGGGTTTCAATCACGCAGAGTCATTTTGTGCATTAAGATAGTATCACAGATAAAAAATAAATTCAGGATGAGATGATTGTACATGTTTAAAATTGAAGAATGATCAGGAAGCTCTGAATAACAGGGCCATTAGATAAGTTGCTTGATTTAAGATATTTGAACCCATGTTATGCATATGAAGTCATCTGGCAGCAGGGAATGTGGAATGTATCACAGGTATTAAGTAAGGAAGCATAGTGTAAGGCATATAAGCATAGTAGCGTTCCTGTGGCAATCTTTAACTCCCAAAAGATTTCAGATATTGTCTTTTAAGTTTTTTTGTGTATGTGTCTTTTACTATTAGAGTTCATATGATTTCAACATAGCAACTGTAAATGGGTTATTTATAAGCACATGACCATGAAGTCTGATTTAAAGGCCTCCTATACAACTTTCCAGCTTCTTCACTTCCTGTCAGTTGAAAACTGTCAGTTCCTAAGGACATGTATAGGAACATATGACAAACTTCAATGATGTCATTGTGGTTTTGCACATGTCTCTCTCCTTTAGATGCACTGGGGAAGAATGTAATGACCCGCACTTGGCAGAAGGATTCCCTTAGCCAGTGTTGGGGTGAGGGTCTGGACCACAGTGTGGGGTGGTCACATTTTGACACCATGAGAAGAACATGTCCAGACTACAATGGAAGAGGGGGCAGAGCTAAGAGTGGTGTGGCCAAAAAAGGCAGGGCAAAGGTGTCAAAGAAACTGAGAGCAGATCGGGACAGGAAGCTGTATCCTTTACGAGGGAGGGGTGGCACACCAGAGACCGAGCCCCTTAGCTGTCACGTCTTGCTTAAACGTCTAGAGGAAGATGTCCTGGACCAAAATAACAGCTTACATGACCATGGTCAAAACCAAGTTTCAGGGAAGCGCAAGCAGGCAAAATGCATGAGTGCAAGAAAGAGGATAGATAAAGCCATCAAGTCAGACCACATACCATCCAAAACCAAATTAAAGCCCACTACAGAGAAGCCACAAGCTCAGGAGCCACGTAAACGAAGGTTAGCCTCTCTCAATGCTGAGGCAGTCAACAGCCTGCTGCTGGAGAAAGCAGACAGTCCACCATCTGCCAAACTTAACAGGAAACAGCAACAGGAGGCAGCCCTGGGTGGACAGAGTGACATAAATTCAGAACAAACCAGAAATGGACCTTCAAAAAAAGCCTCTCTGATTGAACTGTGCCAAAGCTCCAAACAGACCAAGAAAACAAAGTCAGAGGATAAAGTTCACCATGAGCTCAACCTAGATGCTCCTACTCCAAGACGTTTAGCGGGACTTAACGCAGTTGCTCTGCTGAAACTCACAAGCTCAACAGCAGGAACTAAACAGCGAGCAAAAATGGACAGTAAGATTACATGTGCTATTGGCAGGAAGGTTGCAGCCTCCAAGTCCAAGTCGCGACAGTCAAAGAAAAAGGGCTGGAAGCAGCCTCCAACCCAGGGTGGTTGTGCAGTGTGTAAGAGGCATGGCTGCTTTGAGCCCAAACTAAAGTGGGAGGAAGCTGTTGGAAGCCACCCCCTAACCAAACCAAGCTACCAGTCCCGCAGTATGTTGGGGTATCCCTTAAAGGTGGTCAAAGAGGAACAGGTGGAAACTGAGCTGAGCTCCTACTACTGCTGCCCCCCAGAGGGTTCCATGGAGTACTGCCACAGATTAGCACTGTTTCTTGAACAGCAACCCTACAGTGAATCTGAGGAACGTCCCATTAGCACTGTTAAACATGAATGCCTGGTGCCTCCACCTTCCCTGGCACATCCAACTCTCACCTTGAGCACCCACCCTTGCTTGTGTGCAGATCCTTGCTTCTCGAGTTACTATGTCCACATTACCCACCCTGGACCTCCATCAGCTAGCCTTAGTGCACAGCCTCTACCCTACACACCAGCCCATCTCTGCCCAGGTAGGGTCTCTGCCGGTACCAAACTGTTGGCTCCATCTGTCTCCCATGCCTCAGGGATCTCGCACTCAGCCTTCTGTAACTCTGTGAGGTCACCCTGCTACAGCGATGCATGCCGGGTTAGTGGCTATACCTTCAGTGCCATCCAGCCTGTCACCAGCAGGGGGTGCTCTTTCCCGACAGGCTGCTCAAACTGTACTCATCCAATCAAAACAGGTATGTATCATGAAGGATATGGGGGAAATGGCAACTAATCAAATATGCATTCAGTGTTATAATTTGGTTTGAAGATTATCAGTGACCAATACATTCCTATTGAAAATGTTGTGACATGGTTTATTATGCTTGATTTGATTCTGCCTCTGAAACATCACATACATAGTATGCCAATTATGCCAATTAAAAAGTCCATCCATGCTCAGTTGCATTGCAAGGATTCTCCAGATATTAATGATTAGTGTCTTGTTCCTGCAGAGGGTTACTCCTTACAACAAGGTGAGCATAGCCCCTCCCTCGGGGCACCTCCTGCCCTGCCTCTCTCTGGCTGTCCATTGCCCCGAGTAGCCCCCTCAACAACACCTGCACCGCAGCTTTTACAGGCAAAAGTGAGGCTTCAGGTGGGAACAGAATGCCCTCAAAATACCAAGCCATCCAACGGCTCCCTTGCGATGGGCCGTATCAGACTGTCCCAGAAGCAGCCAGCTCCCAGCCCTGCCAGCACAAAGCAGAGGAGGGCAAGTCGCCGTCAGGACACAAATGGCTGGCTGCCTGTAGGAGTTCCCACAGAGAGGGAGATCTTTATTGCTGTGAGTATCTGTTTAATCATAGTCATTGTTGCCTGATTTTCATGTTCAGTGCTTCAAAGTGCGCACAAGCACATGTTACAAAGGATATATTTCAGCTGATTATTGGAATTAGCATAGCCACATAACAACTCCGGGAAGTTCAGAAGTGGGACTAGTCGAGCAAAGAGCATAAAAGAGCTGTTAGCTTGTTCGTGTTAGCTTTACCTGTTACCTCACATCGTTCAGGGTGAGGATGAGACAGCCCTGCGGCAGTGTTATGAAGGAGTGGAGCGGGATGGCGAGGTGATCCGAGTGAGAGACACAGTACTGCTGCGCTCTGGTCCCAGGAAGAAGTCCCTGCCTTATGTGGCCAAGATTTCTGCTTTGTGGGAAGACCCCAAAACAGGTGAGAGATGAAGGGTGGGACCTCACGTTAAACAGACAAGACACATGTAGATCTCGTGGTGTCACTCGGTAATGTGGTAATTCTTAGTATTTCAGAGTGGAAGAGAGGTTTTTTCTGTTGTCTTGTGGTGCATCTGTGGTATGTAGCAGTGTATGGTGCTACTGAACGATGTTGCAGTTTTTATATCTTTTTTTGGGGCTAATTAAACCCCGTTCAATTCACAGTTTTCACAGTGAGAATGATACATTGTGTTGGTTCATTGAGGTCTTGGTAGGATATTGGTAGTGGTCTCGGTATCCGATTCAAGAATATTTCTGAAAGTTCTCATATTCTCATTAAGTTAGCTCTTTCAATTTGACAATGTGAGCAGTTAGACACTCTTCAGCTTTCACACACTGGGAAATTCTGTGCTCAGATTTGTAGTGTGCTGTTTATGTCAGTGTCATGCTATTTGTCTTGGTAGGGCAGAGAGTGTCTATAATTGTTTATGTCTGTGGATTGATGTTTGGTCTGTGAATGTTTTTGCCTGCAGGTTGTTGTTTGTGTTGTTTGTTGTCTGTGGCTGATCCCTGATGGCATGTCTTGTGTTTGTTTTCTCTGTAGATGACAGCCTTCTTCCACAGACTGTAGATTATACTTTTGTTTTTGATAACAGTTGAGAACACATTGATTAATGTTTGTGGTTTGCTTTTTTCTCAAACCAACTGGTTTTTGTTATTTACTGCGTGTCTTTTGTTTGACTGCACTGCCCAGGGCTGACCATAAACTGTACTTTTTACATTTTTAAATGGTCTTAGTATGTGGCTTAAGTTTGTGGTATGTGTTGTACATAGCTAGTTGTCAGCTCCTGTGCTTTATGTTTTGTTATTATGTCATGCTAGTTATTTGTGGTATGCCATATATATATGGAATGTCGACCCTATAGCCCTGAATGCTGTGTGAGATTAATCTGCATGATATTTCCCCTGCACAAAGGTTACATCCGACCTCCATTCACATAACTCTGAAAAATACAGCAGTAACTGTTTAATTGCTTAATATTCACATCATTCTGTTTACCTTTGGAATTGCCTCTATATGAGCGATGAACAATGGTCTATCACAGAAATATTTGGAAGACTTTTTTTGGTTTGTGAGGGGCTCTACATTGTTTTTCTCTCAAACTTTAGGAGAACTGATGATGAGCCTCTTCTGGTACTATCGACCCGAACACACTCAGGGAGGTCGAGATCCCAGCATGCACTGTGAGGTGAGACACACCCCGTTCTTTGAGTACACAGCCATATTGTGTATTTTTCATCAGTTTGTAAATGTAGAAGTGAATAATTCCTTGTTCGAATTCAGCAACTCTGTTTATGTCAAAATACTTGTCACTCATAAAGGAGCTTTCCTTACTTTTTTCCATCTTTCAGAATGAGATCTTTGCCTCTCGACACCAGGATGAGAACAGCGTGGCTTGCATTGAGGACAGATGCTATGTTCTGCCATTAGCACAGTACTGCAGGTACTTATAGCTGTGTTCTGACCTTATGAATAGGAAAAGAATCACTAAACCTGTTAGGTGCTAGTAGTGGTCTTCTGGGAGGCATAAAGCAGCATGAGTTCAACAGTGTAATGTTTTGATCTTCCAGATTTTGTGCCTTGGTTAAGCGACGTGCAGAGAGTGTGCCCAACAGTCCTCCAGTGGTTCCTTGCCCAGTCGACTACACCACCCCCTCTCATCGCCTTGTGCCTGATGATGTCGACCCAGAGCTGGTGTACCTGTGTCGCCATGTCTATGACTTTCGCTACGGGCGCATCCTCAAGAACCTGCAGTAGAGCTACAACTCAATGCCATTTCTCCCTTGTGTAGCAGCTACACACTGAGGATAAACTTGACCGGAGGAAGATCTCTGAACCTGGTTGCCCACTCCGATCCAAGCACCTGCTTTCATGGGAGGAAAGGATACTCTTTTTATTTTCTGTCAAATAAATGTGGGACTGTGGAGTTGACCAAGCACGGCAGAATTACCTGCTCCCATAGCACATAAGACTATATTCGATCCTCAGGACCTGTTTGTGAGACACAGGATGGCTGAGCTGTCGTGCCATTGCCTGCAATGGGAACAATTAACAAGAAAGGGTGTTACGCATAAATGACAGCTTTATACCATTCTTCATTTTTTTTTTTTTTTGGGGTTGTTTTGTTAGATTTTGTTTCTCTAGAGGAAGCAGTGTACTTTCCTCACATTTTGCCTTACATTAGATCAGTGTAAGGTGAGGGGTTTTGGCATATCTGTCATTTCTTTGTCTCATACACTGGTCTTAAACAGTGGTGGAGAGTGTTAGGGAAAAAAAAACTGCCATTTCCGACCATCATTGTGCAAGGAAATGGATGTGTCACATATCCTCTTTTTTGTTGGAGCACACTTAGAGTAAAATCCGTGAGGATTCCTTCCTTAGGGTTTCATTTTTGTGCACTGGGACAAAAGAGTCCAATAAGCAACATTCTGGAGTTGTTAAGCCCCTCCTTCGATGCATACAACCTGTCAGAAAGTGGGTGTGCCAACTTCAGTGCCCCTCCCACACTTTCTACCCTATTGGCTCTACTCCCTGTCTTGCCTTAATACTTGCAGGTAGCATAGGCAGCTAGTCCAGCCCCTTCCTCTTAAAATCCCATTCCTTAACTTAAACAAACCAAAGGATGTCACATGTTAATCACCGGTCCTCACCAACTAAAGGCCTATATCCTGTCTCTCTTTTCTGATCTTCAGAGATTCTGATGTGTTATCAGAACAGCATTTAAATTATTGATAAAATGTGTATTTTAAAATATGTTAATGAAATCTTTCATTTGAAATATAGGTATATAATCCAGAGCATATATAGTATGCTTCAAAATTTTTATTTAATAGAATTCTGCCTGTACCCCTTCTATGCTCCCTTGTGAATTTGCACTAATCCATTCCTTTAATATTGCTGCCTTTTATTCTTTTCTGCTAATTATTATGTGTAGAAGAGGAATACTAGTGTACTTATGTCTGCAGTGCTGATTTCCTGCACACTCTCCTGTCTTTATGATCTGGTATATCCAGAAAACCAGGGTGAGACAACCCAAATACTCTGCCTCACTCCTTTGAGGGATGAAGTGAATATGACCCACGTGGGAACGTCATTGGCTCACTCAGCAGACAAAATAGATAGGAGGGGTCATACAGTAAATGACAAGACTGAAAATTCGCAGCTATGTATAAGGCAAACGGCTGAAAAGCGGTTTATAGCACGTTACATTACATCCCATCAAGATGATGATAAAAGAACGGTGTTTATGTGGGCTGAATGAAGGACGATGATTTCCACAACTTTGCTGAAGGATCAGGGCGCTCTTCAAACTACAAAAATAAGTTGGGTTACAAAAAAAAAAAAAAAAAAAAAAAACAGGGACAGAAATAAGAATTTTGTCAGACTAAATGTAGCCCATGCCTTGGCCTCTAAATTCTTGAAGATTTTGGAAGATTGAGACACAGATTGTGTTGATTGAATCAGTGTGCCTGAATAAGAGATTAACAAGGAAGGAGTCCATGTATTAGTGATTGTACTTACCCTACACATTTTGAAGAATACAGTGTGAATGATTGGAAATGGCTTGGAAAACCCCCGCCATTCATACATCAACTCTGACGATCTTTTTCACATGTAAACTTAAAGGTTATTTCCATACTGGGGCTGAGGTCCAAGCCAAGAATACTCCTGAAGATTTTTTTTTTTTCATGTATAATTAAATATTGAATGGTCTTGTCACTATTGACCTTATACTTTATTTTTTCAAGTTTTTTTTTTTTTCAACAAAGGATCTACAATGGTGGCAGGGCATCCTCTGTAAAAGACAATTGTAGCTTAGATATCACACGTCCAGCTCTAATGATTTATCATAAGTCGTTCCATGTGTGTAATTTATGTTTGAGCTATCTCATTCCTTATTGCACGCACAGATGTTGCTCTAGTTATGCCTAAATCGGAATTTATTTTCGAATTTGTAATATTGGTTGAACTAAGATTTACTCATTTTTGGGACCCACACTCTTACAAAATGATGCTCTTCTGTTTTACAGTGATTACTGATAAAATATTTTATTATTCTATTTCTAAATTTGGAATATGCAGTATATTTTTAGGACTATTTTTGGTAAAAAAAAAAAAAAAAGAAAGAAAGAAAAAGAAAGAAAGAAAAAAAATTACATTGGAGAGCCAGTTTCTCGTGTTGTTTTATTTCAAATTAGTTTAAATCTTCAGATTTTAAATTATGACTTGAAATGATCAACCAAATGGATATTGGCTAAAGCATTTTTTCAAAGTTCTGTTGGATTAGATTGTGACCCAAAGGAATGAGGTATTTTAGAGCCATCACCTGATAATATTTCTAATGGAATGTATATTTCAGGAAATGCCAGGCCATCTTTTAAATAAATAGGCAGGTATTGCACAGTACATTTTTATCGATTACAAGACCAATAATTATATTTAAAATATTTAAATTAAAATATAATACAATATAAATATATAAAAATATATATACATATATAGATATATATTTCAGATTCATCTTAGTTGGAAATGTGTTTGGAAGTGCTGTAACTATTATTGTGTGTGAATGAGCCAGTTGTGTTTTTATAATAAGTTATGAAATCTTTGTGAAACAGTTGCGGAAGATTTGCTGTGTGTGCAGATACAAGTTTGTATGAAGTCAAAAAGACCAAAGCACACTCTTTGACTACTACCCTTTTGTCAACCTTTATTTTTTTTTTTATATCCATCAAGCCATGTAGTCACCCATGCCTCTGTAGCTGATGTTGCTAGAAGCTTTGTTATCACGTCAAGTGTGTACTAGAAAGATATTGATCTGAGAGTTAAGGCTTGCCAGATTGCAGCTAAAAAAAAATGCTTCAGATGTTGCTTGAATGTGTTTCAGATGTGGATTTTTGTTGTTTATTGCTGTAGGTTTTTCTAAACTTAAAATACAAACACAGTACTATAGAAAACTTTTAACTGACAAAACATTTGGGTATGCTTAATAATGCGATACTTTGAATAGTTATTTGACACAAATTAACAGTTAACTAAAGCGTTTCCCTTTTAACACTGGTATTTGTTTGGTTCTTGTTTGTTAATTGGTACAATGACTTAAGTCATTATAGAGTAATATAAAGTTTGTAGACTTTAAGTAATATGCACCATGTGTTTGAATTTTTTCATTTTTGTTCCACTGCTTCATAGCTAAAGGAATGGGCTATACTGGAGAAAGTTGTCTGATCACCAGAAGGTGCTTGGTGTCTGTTCTGAGCTCTTTGCTGAGGTCAAAGTGCAGGCCCCTTCCCAGCAAGCCTTTTTGTTGTCAGTTTTACCACATCTGATCCAGGGGAGTTTGGACCAAATCCCTTTACTCAGTTATTGGGAAGTCTTTGACCCTGGGTTTGTGGTAGTGCTCTCTCATTGTCATCTCTGTGTTTCATTGTGACATCACTTACCTTTAGGCAACTTAAATGTGGCTCTCGCCTGTAATCTCCTCTCACAGAAGAGTTCAAGGAGAGGCTAGAAATGAGGTGGGGGTGGGTGGTTGTGAGTATTTCTGAAGGAAAGTGTTTGATGCCTGATTGTGTATAGCTCTCCTGTATCTGAGTAGTTGGCCTGCTGTCTGAACTGAAGAGCAGTAAACATGGGGCAAGTAATGTATATTTTTCAGGTTGACCGAAATGGATCTCTTATAAACTTTCTCTAAACACCAACAAAAAAAAAAAAAAAAATGAGGAGCCATGGTAGTCAAGCAAAAACTGACCGATACTAAGACTTTGATTTGTGTGTTAGTGTTAGCATACATATGAACTTTTTTGATATTTAATAGAGGGGCTGGGGGGAGGGAAGGCGGGATTGGGGGGGAAAAGTCATTTTGAACAGAAGAAAATATGTTTATATCAGATGATTTGTGTGGCTTTATCATAATTTTTTTCTGTTTTCTTTCTTTTATTTTTTGATGAAAAGCAAGGATCCCTGCTGTTTATTGTTCCAATGAAAGAGTATTTATAAAGTTGAAGTCTTTTGTGAAAAAGCAGTTTGAGGTTGTTTTCTTTGTTTGCCTCCTCTGAGTCTCTTTTTCTTTCAAGAGTATAAAAATCAAAATACACGCATTTGTTATATGCAACTTTGTTACACACAGTCATGAAGCCACGAGAAACTGCATTGTGCATACTTCTCTTTGTGTGGAACACAGGCATTGTCAGTAAGGCCAACTGTATTAAAACCCAAAATGTTTATGAAAAAATACATTTGAATTGGCTTTTCATCGACATACATTTACCTGTTTTGGTCTGTCACTAGACCTATATAGGCTTATGGCACACTGCACCGCTGCCACATCTCAAATAACTAGCAGAAAACAGGTTAAATATCACAAGGACATTACTGTAGTATAGATATCTTTACTTTCTTTTTTGTAACTGATAATGTTCATCCATCTCTATCCGCAATAACGGCTATTTATGTGAATCATCTTCTTTCAGTCATGTATTTTTACAGATTAGAAACATATATGCATGTTGTAAATATCATACGACTTTTTTTTTTAACATCTTTCCACAGCACTGCAATGATTTGCTAGTTTCGAGAAAGTTGTTTATGGGATGGTGATTTGTTGAATGGCTGCTAAACCTACCTCTGAGGAATAACCACTGCTCCCAAATTTGGTCAGTAGGTGGCAGTAATCATCTCTGACATTCTTGATGTGGTTAAGCTTAAATTGGCTTACCATGAACACAATCTTTTTTAGACGTTCACTAAGTGCTGAATATTTCATGCTGTCTCAATTCTGTGTTTAGAATACAATGTCTATCTTGCACTCTCTTTGAAAAGAAATCTTTTTGCATGTGTATGTATTCCATGTGCTCTACAGGCTGTAATATTGTCTGCTGCCTACGCTGGAGTGTGGTTTTCTGTCTATGCACAGTATGTGTGTGGTGCCTGGTACTCCAGGCTTGTCTCCAGCCCACAGGGTCATCTGTAGTGATGCGCGTCTTCCCTACACAGAGTCCGAGCTGTTTTATTGTGTGTACTCTGCTTTGGTCTCGCCCCTGACCCCTGTGTCCTTCTGCCCTGAGTCGTTCATTGCGCTCTGTGTCATTTCTCTGACCTGCTGTACGTGGACTCGGCTTTCAGCCCTGATCCTCTTTACAGATATTAGAGGACTGCCTGAGTGTGTGTGTGTGTGTGTGTGTGTGTGTGGATGAACCAGTGAGCAACAACTTGTGTCTCCTTCGATATTGATGGTCTAACACTGTCTAGTGCTGAGTGGAGTCAGTTGTGTGAACTGACCCTGTGTTGATTTGGCTTACAGAGTGAAAATAACACTAGCACAAAACCAATTAAATTAAGTAAGTATGGTCAATGAACTGATGTGTTCTGGAGTTCCTTCCACTAAATCACCTACTCTACTGGTGACGTCCGTCAGAAAAGCCAGGTTAACACTAGCATTGAGAATGTGACTTGACTTGTGGCTTGCTCATTTTCAAAGTGTAGAGTAGTGCCATGTTGCAACCATCTCTCTTTCTCTCTCCCTCTCTCTCTCTCTCTCTTGCTCTCTCTCTCTCACACACACACTACGTGACTTATGTGCAGTGTGGTAAGCTTGGCATAAGTGTATATCTAATATCTTCCTGTGTATATCAATCCACTAAATGCAAGATAGACAGAAATCGAGCCTACTTAAGAATCTGTTACACTGCCCCATACCGACTCAATCTTCAACAGACTGTCAAGCAATAAAGTAATTCATTTCCCCAGCTTAATTGAGTGTAATCTAGTTTCCTTCGTAATCTTTCCGGATGATCATCCCATCATTTGTCTTATTAATGTGTCAGACTTGATTGTGGCATTGTGACCATTTGTCTCTCAGCTAGTCTTTATAAAGAGCTGCTCCCAGAGGACTTTAAGAACATGATCATATGTCTTGTTATTTTTCAACTACAGCATGCATGTGTCCACATACATTTCAGATATTGTTTTAAGTGTTTAAACTACATTGTTCCCAAATGTAAAGTCTATATTTGTTATCGAATTCACCTTAATTAGTAATTCAATTAATTAGAATTCGAATCAAGCGCGCTATATATTTTTCTCACAGTAATTTTGTGCTTACACTAGTACACTGCAGTTAAGGTGTAGGTACATTGGTTGAAATGCAGTAGTGCAACTTGCAAATCTGTTCTTTCATATATATAATACAGAGAATTTTCATATATTTGCACAGAACTGTAATGTAGGGTAGACCAGAGCTGTTGTTATCATTGTTATTCTCATGTGTTTTTCTGAGAACTTCTGAATAACTATTTCTGTGATATCTGGGCCTACCTCTATCAAAATGAATAATGAATAGGTTTCCATGAAGAGAACTGACGTTAAATGTTACATAACTTTTTGTGTTGTAAGAGGCTTCTAGTCAGCTTCAATTGGAACAATTTGTCTCCTTTTAGTAAATGTGTATGTTTATGGAGAAATTAAGTAATTTTTACCAAAAAAAAATTTCTAGATTGTAAAACACAGAAATCCTATTCATCTCAAGGTCTTGTGTTTATTTCCATGAACTGACCAAACAGCCCACTCACACACACGCACTTCCCCCATCCCTAATTTGTGAAATAAACACACATGCACACACAGAGACCCTCCTCCCAAAGACAAGCTCTGGAGATGGCTTACCACCAACTGTAATCAGGCTCTAATGACATCATCCTCCTCAATCTCCGTGTGTGTGTGTGTGTGTGAGAGAGAGAGAGAGAGAGAGAGAGAGAGAGTGTCCGTCTGGTAAAGCGTTGTGAAGGTCATAAAAGAGGGGAGGTGCGTGCACTGGTGTGGTGTATCATACAGCTCAGACAGCACTTCTCTGCACACACAAACAAACACACCCACACACTGAAGAGGACATAGGGATGGCAGACACGCACATGGAGGAGCTGGCGGAGTCCAGTGGAGCCATGGCACATGAAGGTGGAGGATCTCGACTTTCTTACCACAGCGAACCTCTTCTTGCTCCTGAGACGGACTTTATGACTGGTCAGTGAATTACATTTGTCCTCATTCTCTCCTAAACTCTGGCACCCTCTCCGCATGACTGGCCAGTGAGTGATATCTGTTCTCTGTCTGCACTCAACCTTGCCACTTTCCTAACTACTCTCAACAAGTGCTGCAGAGAAATGTATGTTAATTCACTGAATGTAATGAAGGTGTTACAGTAAGAGCTGGGACAGAGGTGGGCGTTGTGTGAGAAAATAACTAGCCTCTTTTGCATTGTTACACTGAACACATAGAAGTGGTGAAACCAGGTGAAACTCTACCTGTTGAGAGAGCGATTTCTCTTACTGAATTATTAAAACAAGACATAAATATACATACAAACATATGTACATCTAAGTTGTGTTGTCCTGAGTTGTTCCACCAAAATCTGTTTTTTAGATACAAAAGATCTGTCACTATTAGGAACAATGATAAAGCCAGTTCCTCAGATGCTTCCGTCCTACTTTAGCAGGGTTGCAGAGCTACAGACTATTTGATCATCGCGTCTAGACAGATGGATTGAGATGTGTACTGTGTTTTGTGAAATAGTAGAAAGGAACATATTTTTCTGCCTTCCAGTTTTAATTATTTGAAGTTTTAAAACTTGTCATGTGACTTTATGGTTTTGTAAATTGAATCCACTTGTGTTTGTTTGTTGTCTGATCTCTTTTGTTGTCACGTTAGAGTTGTTACGTAAAGTGGCAAGGAGGGATGTGAGTACTGTGCGTATTTTAGGTTCCAACACGATACAGCTTTGCTAATTCCCTTTTACTGTCCCGGGATTAACTGCTATTTTAATCCCAGCCTCCATATGGGCTGTGACGAGCTGTCAGAGACTTCCTGCTTGGGATTACTTGGGTGAAAAAGAACAAAAGAAGCTGATATAAATAGCCTCATTTCACAGTTATATAATAATAAACATAATATTTCTTTATATCAGATAAATTTCCATAATTTCTATCAGAATCAGATTTTGCATTCACATACATGACATTCACTCTGATCTTTTTGTTTCATAGTCTCCATCAGTGGGTTTGTGTGTTAATCTCAGATTATAAAGATGACAGGAGGGGTGTTATATGTCAGCGTAAAGATATGTGCTGAACTAGTGAATACATCATAGGATACATGTATAATTCAACCATTAATGTTAACAAGAGGATTGGTTGGAGATGTTGACCCCTAGACTCAAATTCCTCTGGTCATCAAACAGCCCTGTGATTACCAGTAATGCTTGGCGATGTGCGAGTGAATGAGTGAGTGCTCTAAATGTGTATTTCTGTGAGAGACTGTTGCAGGTGGGCATTTGTGCGTGTTTTCCAGATGATCGGAGCTCGGCCAACAGCGGCATGGACGTGGCCGATCGTCTCACGTACCTGGAGCAGCGTGTACAGATGCAGGAGGATGAGATTCAACTGCTGAAAATAACACTGGCAGACGTGCTCAAGAGACTCAACATTTCAGAGGAACAAACTGCTGCCCTCCACAAAAAAGGACCTGTAAAAGGTAAAATAACATACACAAACCCCGCAAAATTTCACATTCATAAAAACTGCAAGTATAATAAGTGGATGGTATATGTGAAGGTTGCGACATTGCTGCTTTTAATATATTTGCCACCAGTTAAGCAATACTATACTCTTTCTCTCCTACTTTCCAGTGGCCAGGCCTGTATCCTTGGCCCTTCCCCCAAGACCCTCATCCAGCGGTAGTACAGGAGCTGGCTCTCAGAGGAAGGCTACCACAGTGCCCTCCACCTCCAGCAGGAACTACAGCCCATCAACCAGCAAAAGGTACTGCATGCTTACTGTACTGCGCTCAGTCAAAGGGGCTGATCAATCTGTTTCATTCTTAAGCCTGTTGTGGGTTTTCTGTATTTTTGTTAGCTCCAAACAGGTGATACTGAATTCTTTCTTTTGTCTCTGTCTCTGTCTCTGTTTCTCTCTCTCTCTCTCTCTCTCTCTCTCTCTCTCTCCCCCCCTCTTCCTTTTGTCCCTCTCCAGGAGCCCAGTTGGGAAAGCAAAAGACAGTCCTGGGTCTGCTAGTGGAAGAACTTCTACCACCACCACCACCTGTAGGAAAGTGTTGGAGAGGTCAGACTGCTCCACTAAGAAATAATCAGATTTGGCTGCACATCCACTTAAACATGCTCCCTGTATAACCCCTACTGTAGTAGTGAAAGTGACAAATAACAAAGTTCTCTTTTGTCTCCTTAAAGTACCAAATCAAAGGAGACAGGCTCTAATGTGGCAGGTAAAAGGATTATGTTATATAGACTGTAATAATCTACCATATGAGTGTGTGTATATATACATATATATTACATATATATTCATTTACTTTGATGAAAGTCACTTTGATCATATTAACATGGAAAAAAGTGGATTACATAGAATATTCTTAGAGTTAATTTAACATTAGGAAATTTGCGAAGTCCACTAAATTAAATATATAAATATAAAGGTCTAAAAATGCTTATACCTGAGATCCTTCATTTAGTGGACTTCACAAATTTCCTAGTGTTAAATTAACTCTAAGAATATTCTATGCATTCTACTTTTTTCCATGTTAATATGATCAAAGTGACTCTCATCAAAGTAAATGAACTTAAGAAAGTGCTTGAAAAAGAGTGATATCCTACAACTGCAACAATTTAGAATTAATTTATTGTCTACAGATTAAACATTTAGTTGAGATTATATGATTCTTATCTCATCTTTTTTGTATCTGTTTGACTCCTCCAGGGACACGCCGCGTGACTCATTGCAAAGGTAGGTCTCACACCACACTAGTGGCTGTTTTTAAGCAGAAATCTCACTACTAAAATCCCACAAACTGAAAAAACAGCCCAAACAGAAGAGTGCAGCCTACAGTAGCCTGTATCAGATCAGATGAATTACCAATGAAAAGTAGTGATCTCTCCAGTATATAAACTTCTATTAAATCTCTTTCTTCACTGGTTCTTTTTCTTACCTTGCTTTGTCTCTTGTATCTCTGTTTTTCAACTTCCCTCCCTACATCTATTCCTCCATCCATCCTCCTCATCCTCTACCCCATCTATCATCTTTGGGCTCAAACCGCCATTTCCAAACTTCACTTAGTGACTATGCAGATCTTTCTGAGCCCCCTGTCAAGAAGGACTGGGTCTTCTGAGCCAGCTGTTGCCATAACAATACAGCCCAACACATCTCCCCCTAACAGTGGATCCTCTCAGACTAAAGGAGTGTCTGATAAGACCAAAGCAACCGTCCAAAAAAACCCTGAATTCACCCTGCTCATGCAGAAGACCTCATGTCGTTGCCCATCTTCCCCTGTGGACAACCCCAGCTACAAGAGTCCTGTCAAGTCACCCAGTCAGTATTTCCAAATCTGCTATTGAAGATGACACCCTCACACTGCATGTTATGATGTAACTATGGTTAAACTTATTTTTGAAAACAACATGTTACACTAGAGTTGGCTTAATATTACATGTAAGCTAGAAGTGAAAAAGTTTAGGTTTTTAGGTTTTGGAGAGGAAACATTGTTGTAATGTAAGCAACTGATGGTTCTGAGAACTGAACCAGCTGATAGCAGATGGTCTTTGGTTCTCCACTTTCTTTCCACTGTATTTTTTTTTAAACAATGGTAAGAATTGTTGATATTTCTTAACAAATACTTTTAAACTCTTTTAATCTTTGTAGTGCGGTAAGCTGTTAAAAGGCAAGAAATAAAGGGAGCATCAGGTAGCTCTATTCTGGTCCAATTATTTTGTTATATTCACCAGCTTTTCTTCGCTCTTCCATGATTCAGTGATTTTATCATGTTGGGTTTACTTGTTGGAAAGCACAGGTCGTTAATTCCGTTTTTGTCTAAGTTTGGTGAGTGTACATATCATGAGTCATTACTCTGCGGTTCATTGACGTTTTCTCATCATTTAATGTCTCTGTGAATTCTCCATCCGCCAGAACACTTGCACAATAATCAAATATGTCCAAACATGCAAACAATCACAAAGGGAATATGTTCACCCGAACCTATCAGCCACGCATTCCTGCATAATCAATTTGCCAAACTAGAGGCTGTTTAGAAGTGCAAAAAAGTTTGAATGTAATATAGTGTAAGATGTTTAGAAACCATTTCCATGTCCAGGACCATTACCCAGGACGTGACTGCCCCCTACTGGCAAAATCAATTCCGAATCAGCTGCTACAGTACACCTTCAGGTTAAATTGATTTTGTTAGATAAGTTTTTGCTTAGTGTGGTTGGGTTATATTAGATTCTCATATGTTGTGTTGTGTCACAAGATACAGGGATTTAACAGATCTCTTGTTTTCTAAAAATATCTGTCTTTGTTCAGTAATTAGAAAATGTGTTAAACCACTAATAAGAGCTGCGTAGGGTAGTGAGTGCCATATAATGACCGCACCTGCTGGTTTAGTGAGGAGATTAATCACGTAAAATAACGAGACTCCAAAGTGCGGAGAAAGTGTCTGTATTTGTCATTGACGTACACACTGAAAATGTGACATCTGCTTTGCACAGGCTTAGTATTTTGTTACAGCACCAGCTCACATGCTATTCCCAGAAGAACAAGAGAAAGTTGTTCTTCAGCAATATGGATTCTGGAGGGTAAACGCTACGATTCTAAACCATATGCTATAGCTGTCCTGTGCAGGGATAAATTGCCTCAAGCATCCTCTTTTTCAAATTGCCAACTGAGAACATTTTCGAATACAGCATTTCTGTAATATGACAAACTAAGCTTCTCCGCTGCATGCTTACAGCTGTGAATAATCCCACGGATATAATGAAAATCAAATCGAGAGTAATGGTCAAACACGTGAAGAAATATGCCGAACACTTATTCATATTACGCACTTTTAAATGTCTGAGGGCTTGACACAGAAGAGCATAATCCAGATCACAAGAGGACGGGGAGTGGTGTATGTGCAGCGTTCATTTTACATTTTTACTGTAACGCTGAGGGCGCCACTGGACAGCAACGATACAGTGACTCAGTGCTGAATATTTTAGTAGACACCCCCCCTTCCCCCTCCCTCCTCCCTCTGCCGTCACCGTGCTCCCAGTGGTGGTAAAGGAAAGATGGCAACGCAGCAGCCGCTGTCAGCCCCAAAGTCCAGTCTTTCCCGGAGGACAGCGTTCTGAATTGATGTGAAATGGAATTAAGAACATCAAAAACGGAGAGAAAGAGATAGGAGAGTGTTTCAGAGTCAAGAAAAGACCGATCAAATCGTTTGTCGCATTTTCTGCCATCTGCACATCCCTGACAGCCTCTCGTTGCATCGCTGCTTTGTAACAGTGATAAACATTACAGTAATATTCATTATATGTAACTGTTATAGTGTGAACGACTCACACGGAAAAAAACAGACACTACATTGTCATTATTCTTCCTTTATTATAACGAGGACGAGAGAAGAAAGATGAGGTAAGCAAAAGCATGCGTTCTCTGACAGACACCGCGTTTATGAATGCACAATGATCAGCGCTAGGACTGCTGCAGCCTATGCGTTAGAGAACCGTTTTATAGGATTTTCGTAGGATACAAGCGCACATAACCCCATTTATAAAATACCATGTACGTGGTATCGAGTAAAATAGTTACAGCATCAGAGCGGGTGCCATGCACTGTCTCTTTGAAGGATTTGAGGAAAAGACGCATGATTCCGCTTGACCGGCATGAGTACCTGTGGTGGTAGCCTGATAAAGGCCTATGAGGCGGGTGGGCAGAAGTCAACATCTGCATGAGAAAACGAGCGAGTGAGCGAGAAGGAGAGAGAGAGATTGAGATTTAACCGGTTGCGCCCTAGTTACTCTACACCAGCAAGGGCATACTTGGAGGGCATTGTATTGAAAAAGGGAAAACGTTTGTCACACAAGACGGAAAAACGTCCTCTGCTCTGCATCAGTGCTATGATGCGTCCATGAGGGAGTGGTCTGCGCAGAAAGGAGCTGTTGTCATAGAAACCAGACAGCACGTGTGGCATGTGTAACACCGTTATTACTGCGTATATAAGCCATTCACTCAGACCATATCCATTAGTGAAATGCAAGAAAGGGTTGGTGAGATGGTATCTGAGGATTATAGACTGATACCGATTTCCACTGAATTGGAGCAAATTCCCCTTTATATTGTTAGCGATGCTTTTAAAATTTTCTGCTGTTCTTCCAGCCGGCAGGTACTGCTCATTTTCAAAAGAAACAAATAGCTAAGTCGAGAACATAAGCAGGCTCATTTAAGAAACTAAAAACTGAGTTGAGATTTTTGTCAAAATACTTGTTGTTTTGTTGTCCCGTAAGGTTTTGTATACATACAGAATTCAACTGTCTACTTTCAAAGAAGTGTAAAGGTACTTTATCATTAACTTGGATTTCAAATTAATATCTGAGATTCTCATGATCACACTTGTCTACAACTTTCAACTACGAGTAGTGGTAATTGTACATGTTAAAATGCTGTACAGCTCCTAAACATGAGCTCTTTAGAAATCCTAATTCATTTTACGCACTGTAAAGGTCCTCTCAACCTGTTCATCACACTGGGACGTTATACTTCTACCAGTCCTTTTCAGATTGATTTTTTCTTTCTATGTTTGTTTGTGTAACGATCTGCTCCATCCGAGCATTTGTATGTGCGATGATTTGGCCCAGGTCTGCTCTGTATTCTCTACATCACAAAAAAGTGACAGTTTGTCTGGATTCAGCCATTAGGGGCAGTACTGGTGAAGATTATGCAGTTAGCAAAACAATTGTAGGACATCTCTCAATCATTCTCCATCACTGCAGCCTTCAGATCCACACTGTTGTCATCTTTGCTTTACTTTTCTGTGACTCTGGAGACAGAGCAATGACAGAGACATACAGAATGAAGTAAAATGAGTCTGACTGGCTCCCAGCTCTCATGCAATATAATCTAAGTATATAATAGTGTGGTGTAAAATTGCTGAGGTCAACAGCCTTTTTTGTTTTAATAAAGGAGTACCAAAGATCAGTGATCTAATTCGCAGTTTATTGACAACAGTTGACTTGTATTTGTCATCTAGTGCCTCTCCTCCGTTGTAACGCTGATATCTGCATGTGTTGGTTGTTAAGGTTTGCACCCCTTGGTATGAAACTCTTAGTTCAAGACTTTATGTATAGTGTCTTGACTTGATCCCCGAACCAACTGTCACAGCCTTTACAGTGAAATTCCAGGACACATAGGAGTACTGAGTAGACAAAAGTACTTCTTGGCAGGAAATGCAACGTACAACTTTTCCCTTGATTTGGCAGTACCCCTAGATCCCCTGTAACTCTGTGATTGGCCACACTGGGTCCGTACTGGATCTTGGTCTGGGAAGAAAATTGTTGTTGGCAGGTTGTGTACTGGTCAGCGTGAGAAGCGTCTGCTTCCCCAAGGGCAGAAGAGGAGGCGGCCAATTTCGCCCGCAGTGTCTGACCAGTGAGCTGGTCACTGTCCAGCACACACAGGCACAGTGGCCATAAACCCAATTCAGTACCGGCAGGATCTCACACTAACATATTACAAATGACAGATCTGTAGTATTCTGAATGGTCAAGGAAATAAAATTAAGCTTATGAAAGTTATGAAAAATTGACCATAGCAGTTCTTTCAGCCTCAGCAGGTCATACAGAGATATAGCAGAAGCAAGAAGGATGCCAATGATCACCAGGTTAACGCAAAATAATCACCAGAAATGACCAGCTTGTGTCTCATATTAAAGCCCTCCATCAAACTGAATCTTTCGTGAAGCACTCCTGATGCCACGATGGCATTGTGCCTTCTCTGACTCCCATCCATCAGTCTGTCCTTTAGCAAACTTAGAGCTCCATGGTGTTGGTTATAACAGTGAATAATGCAGTTGTGTGTGTGTATGTGTGTGTGTGTGTGTGTGTGTGTGTGTGTGTGACCTGCTTTTGTCATGAGCTTATCTGTGCAATGGCCTGTATGTGTCACTAGTGTTCCTCTTGTCTGACCTGTTTCTGTGAGCACAATCTATTGTCCATATAGAAATGTGAGGGTAAAAATGAGAGAGAATTTTGTTCGTTGCCAAATTTATGTATGTTTGTTTAGTCTAATTTTGGCATGCTGATTAGCGAAGAAGCAGACGAGCTTTTGTAAACAGTATTTATGGATGCAAGACCTGCTTTTCCTCTCTGACTTTTTCCTCTTAGCATTGCTGTATTTTCAGTTTTATACATTTTTCAAAGAACAAATATGCTAATCCAAAGATTTTTCACATCATCATTTGATTCTCTGGGACACCATGAATTTCAACATAGTTCAATCAGCTGATGTGCTGGGCATGTGTTTTTTTTGTTTGTTTGTTTGTTTGTTTGGTTTTGGTTGACTCATTAGCTGACTTTGACACCTCCTGTCTGATGTCATGGAGTCTGTAATATTCAAAAGTTGTTTATCCTCCAAGCCAAAAGAGGGCACTGCTATGAAAGGCTTTAAGGAAAATGTAAAGACTACAAGCATTAGTGGACTGTAACTGCCCTTACCATCACAGACATACTGACAGCACTGTGCCTCACAGCTCCAAATTGATATTCCTGTCAAATCCTTCTACTGTAAATATTCAGTGTCCTTAGAAGTTGCTCCAACTGGTTATATGGACACTCAACAGAGCTGCCAGACTCAAAACTGAGAGCATTTAGAGTTCAATTATAGTCATATAAGTGATAATAGCAATCATAGGTTTAGGAAGAATACTATTATTATAGTCAGTTGACCTGTGATCATTTTAATTGAACACACTCTCCACAGGAATCCACTGATCACTCAAATGCACTGGCAAGGCTGGATTTGAAATACCATTAAAATGAAAGCTTCGACAAGCCTGCAGCCTACAAACCCACTTCAGTGGATATTGATCTGGCTGTATGGGTATTGATCTCTTTGATCAGTGGTTTTCTGTGTCACTCACTCAGTATCTGGGGAGAAAATGATTTGAATGACTTGTGCTCTGTTCTCCTCAGGGTTGTAAACTGTTTGTTTTTTTTAATTCCCATTTAATATAAGTTTTTAGTATTCTGTTGGAATCCATTGGAGTCCATGTGGGACTTTTTAACAGATCTACTCATGAGCATACACACACACACACACACACACACACACACGCTATATTTACATATATATATATATATATATGTGTGTGTGTGTGTGTGTGCATATATATATATATATATACGCACACACACACATATATATATATGGGGTGATGTCTATGTATATATATGCCAGCACACACACTGCTTAGTCAGACATGCTGTTTCTATGGACATTCATGTATGACTATGGTAGAAAATCCATAATCTCTCACAAAAGTATAGGGGGACCAATTTATATATATATATATATATATATACACACACACACACACACGTGTGTGTGTGTGTGTGTGTGTGTGTGTGTGTGTGTGTGTGTGTATACATATATATATATATATATATATATATATATATATATATATATATATATAAAAGAAACAGAATATGTCCAGTTCTTTCTTTGTCTTTCATTTGAATGTCTTTTCTCCGTCTCCCTCTCTCTCTGTCTTGTTATATTCCCAGTGTCAGATCCCTGTAGAAAGGGCTGTAATTAAACAGATCCATTTAGTGTGTTGGTGGGCACCATTCTGCCCTTCTGCCAGTTATCTCTCCATCAATCCTGTTAGAGGATGAGTTCTGAGCCAAAGAGACCGCCAGAGTCACACGATCCTAAGCTCTCCCCCCCCCCCCCCCCCCCCCCCCCCCGTGTCTCTCTCCATTTCTCTCCTTCCTGCTCTGCTGCTCTCACTCTGAATCAATGTATGTGTTAAGATCAGGAGCAGGAGGTGTGGTGCCTCACTCCTGTCATCTGCAGCCACAACTGTCACCTCCCTCCCTCCCTCCACCCCCCCCCCCCTCCATCCCCCATCCTCTCATCTTATTAAGGATCACCTCATCACTGCTTCTCTTTTCGGTCGCAGTGCGGGCCATGTATGCAGTTGATGAGTATGGGTAAGAGCTCTCTCTCTCTGTGTCCCTTTCTCACTGTGATGTAGGAAGGTAGCTGTGGTTTCCTGTGGAACAAGTCTGGTCTCAAACAGAGAGCTAGAGCAATTTTAAGCTTTTGAGAACTCTTTAGGAGGTTTCTGTTATTTTCTCAACTTGCGGTAGCTTTCCACACTAGTTTTCCCTGGATACCTTGATAGCCCAGTAGAAACATCATCTTCATAATATCAACATCTCAATAGCATTAGTGTGTTTGAATGAGGACATTGGAGTGGGTGGGTCAGCACATATATTTATGAATTTTTGGTTTGTTTCGATGTTTGATGTGGGATTATGTTTTTTTCTCTTTTTGATGAACTGTGTTTGGGCTCAAATCTAAACGGTCCAATAATTTGATGCAATTCATTATTACAAAGTATGTTCTATCTTTTCTGCCTTAGATTTCATTCAGCATTTGACTTTACTGTCAAATCTGCACACTCAGTTGCATTAGTAAGCAAAATTAGTATAAAGAGCTATAAAAGGTTAGGTATCAGTTATGAACCTGTATGGATCTGTGTAGGTATTTGAGTGAGGGAGATACAGACAGATATACAGGGAATGCACACTCTCTACAACATGTGCTGCAATGCTTTTTGAATCTGATCTCAGCTGACACAGTGGCCGAGTCTTCATCTCCTGCAAGAGACTGGGCTGACAAATAAGCTGCAGAGGGGCGTGATTTGGGGTGATGTCTAGGGCTGTGATTGGCTTATAGAACTGCCATTTGTGGACAATCCTCCAGGGTCTGTAACCTTGGAGAAGCTCCAGTGTACCCGAGCAGAGATCAGCGTCAGAGACAGCTGCCCACGGCTTTTACCAACATCCTTCTCTCTCTTTTGCCCTTTCTCTCTTGCCTTCTGTCTCTCTCTCTCTCTCTCTCTCTATGTCTCTTCCCCTCACTCTGTAACTCCTGTATTCTTTGTGTCTCTGTTATTATCTGAATGCTTTCCTTCTCCATTCCACCTCATGTCATTCATGTTTTCACCCTCTCCTTCCTTCATATGAGATTTCTACTCTCTGCTTCTGCCTCTTATTTCAGTCCCTGGGTCCTCTCTTTTTCTTTATCTCCTTCTGTCATTCTCTTCAGTCTCTTATTCCTTCTCTCCCTCTCTCTCCCTCTCCCTCTCTCTCTGGCTGGGTGTAAATGTATAAGGCAGAGCTGAACTCCCTGCTGTGTGGTAGTAGCGGTTCAGTTAGATTTGGCTCAAATGGAGGTATTTCCCTTTAAGGATTAGAATGCAGTCTGCAGCCAGGCACTAACCTGCTGGAGAGAGAGGGAGATAGAGACCGCAGTTGGGGGAGGGGTGATCTCTGTGACTGCTTTCTTATACTGGTCTCCCTCTCTCTGTCTTTCGCTCTCTCTCTCGCTCTCTCTCTTTCTCTCTCTCTCTCTTTGCCAAATGTTGAGGTTTATTGGCATTGAAATACTATCAGCTGTAAATATCATAAATATCAACAAAGCATAAATACTCCCTAACAGGAAAAATACAGACAATACTAATTCTACCATTACAATCATTATTACAGTACTATCACCACCAATAGTAGCATTTTTACTCTCTCCCCCTCCCTCTTTCTTTATCTGGTATACCTATGCTCTCTCTCATTTTCTCCCTTTGGTTATTCATAGTGATGTGGATCCCTTTGTGACTATGTTAGCATTGGCTGTCACCATGGTGATACACTGATAAACACATCTGGTGTTGGAGAGAATTGACACGCTGAAGAAACATCATTTCACAGATCAACATAATCTGATCATATATGTAATTTCTCATTCAGAGGTGAGGTCAGGGATATCCTGTCTGCAGCGGAATCAGATCTGTGCTAGGTTAGTTATAAAGCACTGTTCAGTTCTCTTTCTCTCTCAAGCTGTGCCATAAATAATGTCAGTAAATAACTAACATGTATTAAGAATAATAATATTAGCATTATAGAGTGTCTTGAAAGAGACTTGTTGTTTAAATTGTGAAAAATTTTCCAGAATTTATCCTGTGTAATTAGTGTGTGGGGTCAGTGTGTGTCACAGGTAAGTAAATTAACTTATTTGAGGTCTAGAGCAGTTTTAAATCTACTGGCATTTTAAAATGTGCAAACAAACATTCATTCCTGCATGGCATTATCTGTTGTTTTCATCTGGGAGTTGCTGAGTGAGCAGCTTGTTGATTACAGTATGGTAGATAATCTCATCAAAGGCTCTTAATGTGATTTTGAATAATGCAACCACACCAGACCATAGTAGTGTAAGTGCAACAGACCTTTCATAGTCCTGTTATTACTTTAATACTGTTGAGAGATCATGGACTTGTTTTGATTTGTCTGTCTTCTTATTTAATGGTATGGTTTCCTGTCAAATGCCTGGGGCCTGTAAGTTGTTTGTTTTATTTTATGGAAGAGCAGGGTGTACTTGACAATTTCTCTGATATTCTAGTTGATTAAAAAAAAAGAACTGAATGTTCTCATTGAGGAATATATTGATACAGGAGCCAGTGGTTTTGTGACCCCCCCCAAAAAATAAATAAAAACCTGCCATCACTACAGTACTACATCCACTCCTTAGAGCCCTTACACTGTGCATGTATTTATCACAGTGTTCCCTGGCCCAAAGGAGCAATGAAGGGCATGTTAGTCATGTGAGTCTGGGGTCTGTGTGTGTGTGTATGTGTTTGGGGAAGGCATGCATATGGGGCTTTTGGCCCGTAGGGCTGGCAGTGCATCCTTCATGTCACAGCTGGAAGGGGAGGAGGAAGTGTAAAGGGATGGAGAGAAAAAGAGAGAGAGAGAGAGAGAGAGAGAGAGAGAGAGAGAGAGAGGCAGGGATGGGGGAGGGAACTGGTAATCCACGGAAGCAGCAGTCTGAGGGCAACGCCTCACAGTGAGCATCATTTCATTCAGTCCTCTCACACTGGTGAAGGGTCCTCTCGCACTCTCTCTTTCTCTCTCTCTCTCTCTCTCTTATGCCCTCCACCAGCATTGTGGTCAAAGTCACGGAAGCTTTGTGCACAAAGAGAGGATGAGAGTGGATGTCTTTTTTACTCTTTTTTGAGAATCTCTATTCAGTCACTCACTCTTTTTGTTCCAAATTGTTTTTCTTTTCAGTTCTGCCAGAACAGCTCTCCTCCTGGGATTTTTTTTTCCTTTGGAGTTAGCCAGAGTGAAGTGGTGTGTGTTTGTGTGCCTGTGTGTTTGCGTGTGTGTGTCCACACCTGTGAGTACATGAGTGTGTGAAATGGAAGGGGATGCAGGAGCATCACCCGTATTGTTTAACGGCCCTTGTTCTGAGAGCATGATTGGAATACCGCTGCCGCTCCGGGTCCTGTACCGCTAGCAGAAGAGAAAAAGAGAGGGGGAAGGGAACGGAAAACCTGGTTGAACAAGTGAATGAGAGAACACCACACTGAGAAGAGAGAGAGAGAGAGAGAGAGAGAGCACCTGTTTCTCCCTGCTATGAGCCAACAGGATGGATATTAACCTTCAGTCTCACCGTTTTTACTTCCCTCAGATTTACTGTGATGGAAATGCGCAGGTCATCGAATATAAAGTCAGGTAGGTTACCAAGGATATCAAGTGCTCTTCCAAAAGAGAGAGAGGGACAGAGAGAGAGAGAGAGAGAACAGAGATGGACAAACTGTCCACTCCTCTGAGGTGTAGGAAGGAATTCTAACTGAGCATGTTTTATGAAAGAGGACTGCAGGATGGCTTGATTAATGGCTTTCGTTTGTGCTTGCCAGGCTGCAGTTGGTCTATGACTGTAGAAGGTTTCATGGTACAACTGAACGTACCACTGTGGCTCTTTTGTTCTCTCTCCCTCTTTCTCTCTCTCTCGTTCTCTCTCTCTTTCTCTCTCTCTCTCTCTCGTTCTCTCTCTCTCTTTCTCTCTCTCTCATAAATGTGATTCCTTGGAGCCCAGTAAGCCCTCTCTAATATCTTTGTTGCCATGGAAGCTACTCTTACAGAAGCTATATGATGGAGGCTCCTATGTCCTCTCTCCTTATTGGTCACTCATCCATTGCTCTCCTACCAGTTTCTCCATCCATCTACCCATCGTTTCACATTTCATCTTCTCTGTTAATCTGGTATGTCTGTAATGGGCAAATCTATTTTTTTCTTCTCTGCTGTCCGATTAAAGCAGATTTAAAGGGTCCTGTAGCATCCTGGTCCTAATCTGATTTGAATTCTATGGCTGTTTCTCTTCAGACATTGGACTTTGGGAGAGTTGGAATTTCGATTAACTTCTGGAGTTTCTTCTCCATTTTTGGTCCTGTGATTTTGGTCTGAAAGGCTTCTGTGGGGTTTTTTTTCTGTTTAGGAAGGAAATAGCTTAGATTCTGTTTGAGTTGGAGCTGAAGGCAGCATCTGCTTCTTCACACTGAGGAAGATGAGGCTCATCTTACTGGTTCCTGCTGTCTGAATTGTTGGTCCTGAAAGCCAGAACTGAACTTTTTTTTCCAGAGCAGATTTTTGGATTTGGGGCCTGCGAGAGAGAGAGAGAAAAAGAGAGAGAGAAATAGAGGCCAGCCGTGGTTTCGGGCTGTGGGCAGTAATGCTGACGTTGTCTCCTTTGGGGTCTGTGTTCTTGTACATACTACAGTACTGCAGAGCCTCTTCAGTGGGGTCTAAAATGTTGTTTTTTATTGTACTATTGGATCTGTACTGTAAGTGGTGTGATGTTTTTGAATAAAAGACAGTGATAATCAGGGCCAGTCAAACAAGAAGAGAGAATGCCAGCTGTCCTCTGCAATGCAACACACACACACACACACACACACACATATATACATACACACACACTCATACACTGTGATGCAGCACAATCAATAATGAGGTTACAAGTACATAGGGACATGCATATGTACATAGAGAGAAAGAGACAGAGAAGGAGAGAGAGAGAGAGGAAGAGGGGGAGGTGGAAGGTAAGGACAGTTGCATACTTTGCAGAGACAGGGCAACAGAAGCAAGAAGGAGAGCAGCTGAACTGAAGGGATGGAAAGAGAAGGAGAAAATAAAAAAGAAAAATGGTGGAGACAGAGAAGGAGAGGGGTAAATGAGTAAGGATGGAGAAATCAATGAAGAGGGGGCATGAGATATGTAGTTTATGGGAGTTGTTATACTGTACTGGAGAGAAACGGCATCCCATAATACAAAGACCCCTGACTACCATAGTAATGACATCATCCTGTCTGGAATGGTACCAGAGAGCACAAAGAGCAAACATAACCTTTTCTGATGGGTTTGAGTCTGTGTGTGCGTACATGTATGCATGATGTATATAATTGACCAAGAGTTAGGACATTTCTGCCAGTCTCAATAATTCATCACGGAAAAGGCCAAATGTGGAGCAGTACAGATTTGAGAATTAAACAGATCTTCCTGAATACTAGACTTTATTTATTAGAATGCATTCTTAGCTTTTATTCTATGAAGTTGAGTGTTGACACACTGGGGCTTTGTAAGCACTGTCAGTAACACAGATGCAAGTATCTTTGTGTAATGTCGCACATTTACTGCAGTGCTCTCAGAAGATTACCGGGCGCTGACTTTTCACATAAACACAGTTTAGCTAAAAGGCCATTACTCAACGACAGACACAGGAGATGATGTTAACATAATTAGCTACTACACTAATGCTTCAGTGTTTAGAACTAACTTGCCAAAGAATGTATGAGCAGAAAAAGTGCCTCAAATAGCACTTTCCCTCACTTCTTCATTTTCTGTCTGTGAGATTAAGACTGTCTCTGTATCCCTTAACACAAACAAACAAACAAACAAACTAGAAAAGCTTTTCAAAATGTCCAGTACTGCATAACTGGAGAGTCTGCTTTAGATGATTAGCAAATTGCTGTCCAGTGTTCCACATTGTTGATTTAGGTCCATTGTAAATATGCTAAAAGGAGTTGCAACAAAAAACATCTTTAAGTCAGTCCAGGGTTTGGCTGGTAACATTCCACCGGAACTAATAAAGAGGCTGACATTTAAGTATTCAGAAGTATTGCTATCTATCTATCTATCTATCTATCTATCTATCTATCTATCTATCTATCTATCTATCTATCTATCTATCTATCTGTCTGTCTGTCTGTCTGTCTGTCCTCTGTGTTCTGTTTTGGAAGCAGCTGCGGTCTGTATCTGGATTCATAACAAAAACCAAGACTTTTATTGCCTTCTTATATTTTCAGTCTCTCAATTATGTTATGTTTTTGAGACAGAGAAAGAGAGAGAGAGAGAAAGGGATTTGTGACATAGCAGGAGTAGCTGCCAACTTCAATGGTCTTAATGAGTGTTTGACCTAGTCAGACATGATCTCTGTAGTCTCCAAACATCAAAGTGTGCTGAGGCCCCTGGGAGACTAAAGCGGCCACATTTCAATGATTTAGTGTTGTGGTGTCTGGCATAAACACAGAGGTACTGCATAAATGTACTGTATGTATCTGACTCTTCCTCCGAACATGCTGGGTGTATTAAGTAAGCACATGGATGGGTTTTTTTTATATAGAGGAGTGGATTTCACAGTGCAATACTTGGTCTTTACATTCATAAACGGGTAAGAGGGGACTCTCTCTTTCTTTTAAACACTAGTTTTCAGCCTCGAAGAGAGCAGTGAGCCTGAAAATTTACTCCGTTTTATGATTTCATATTTTGTTTGACAGTCGATAATTATATATTGAGTTTCATTCAGTTACTTGTCCAAATTGGAAAGAACTATTCTAGAACTATACATACAGACAAACCAGAGAAGACACAATTTTAAACATGGTACTAAACTGAACAACCAGGGCATGTCAGTAACACTGTTTTCTCCTATGACATTTCCATAAAGGTCATGATGAAATCACAATGATGAAATCACAGTCACCTGAATGCATGCCACATTTATGGATTGATTTTACGTGAAGAGCTATTTTATTTGAAAGACTTTCTGAATTCATGCAGGGTGTTCATCATGAGGCTAAATTTATTGAATTCATTTGTTAAATTCATTGACCTCCTCCACTGTACTCTTTTCCAGGCCATGCAAATATTCTACTGCACTTTCCAAGCCATCGAGCATGATGTGGCAGTTTATGCAGTTAGCTTTACCAGGGACCTCTGGGGGTTAGAGGTCCCCACGATACAGCACACACACACACACACACACACACACAAATTTTGACAGCTCAGTGGAGTTTACACACATATACACAAATGCACACATAAACACACACTGCTCGTCTTATCAGCATCAGTCCTCTCATATGCCTCTGGTCAACTGAACTTGCAGCTCTGATTCTTATGCGAGTAAAAAAAATCAATTAAAAATGTTCTTAAAAAACAGGCATACTGGTTATATAACTATATGTTTGTACAGTCACTCCATTGTACTGTACGAACTGTTGCTGAACTGTTTCCCAGGGCAGCTGATGCTGCCTTCTGATATCCCACAGAAAAAACCCATTTAAGTGACTCAGAGCCCTAAAAAGCATACAGACAGTCTCTCTCTCTAATGCTAGAAATCTGTATCATCTTAAGGACTTATGCTACACTGCTCCGTGCACATGGTTCGTCATCTAGTAGTATATAGCATAATCTCATTAAGGTTTATGTCATCTAGTTAAGTCTTGGTTTAAAATTTTAATAGGCAAAATCATGTTCATTCGTTTGTGCAGATATTGCTTGACATATTTTGATGAGTGGTTTGGAGCAAGTTCTACACAATGCATTATTCAACCCTGAGTGGATTGGAGTGCAGTCTACCAATAAGAGACTGTGCCTTGGAGTAAATGGCTGGATTAGCACATATATGTCAGCCTCACTGGTTTTGAAGAAGTGTTACATATTACAACAGTGAGTTTTTTTTTTCACCTATAAAATGTTTGACAACAACAGAGGGAAAAGAGGGAGAGAAAGAGGGAGGAGAGAGAAAGAGAGAGAGGAACGTTGTGTGTTATGGCACAAAAATTCTTAAATAGATTTTCTTGCAATGTTTCTGCCTCATTGGAATATGTATAAAGTCAGTCAAGTGTATGTGTGTGCATGTGTATGTGCATGTGTGTGTGTGTGTGTGTGTGTGCACGCATGTGTGTGTAAAACTCTGTGAAGAGCTCTTGTAGTTGCAGAAGCAGTCTCTGAAAAAATGAATATTTTACTGCTTCCCCATTTGGAGCTCTGGAGGCTTGTTAAGGTGCATTTAGCTTGACCATCCACTCAATTCATTAGTTATGAAAAGGGTATATATTTAGCATGAATAAAAATCACAGATGAATCCTCTCTGTTATGAAGTCCACAGGACCCTCTCTGCTGTATATACCAAACAGAACCCGTATAAAGACTCAGAAATGAAGTAACATCATGTGAAAACTGTTTAGAGAATAAATTCATATAAGATATGAGCCTGGCTTCTAGATCAGACATGTAGGCAGGTCGCGCCACGGGAAATTTTGGGCCCTATGAGAGAATATAATATACTTATGATGATGATGATAATAATAATGATAATAATAATAATAATAATAATAATAATAATAATAATAACAGTAATAACCGTCTTCTATGATGGTCCACTGTCAGCGCTCAGCCCCTCCCCCCACAGCACCCCTGCATGCAGGACAGAAGTGATGTCACTGCAGATGATGTCATATCAAAGATGTGTTGAATCTGTGAAATTATCTCTGCATTTTAGTTATTGTTAGTGTTAGAGAGGCTTACAGGACATCTCTTACTACAAACACACACAAACACATTCGTCCTCTACTCCATAGCTCTCATCTTTCCACACTCACCCCGAAATTAATCATCTGTATCTGTCTATGTTTGACTGATCCTGTCAGCTCTATTAGTATTCATTTTACTTAAGGGAAGGATTAACAGTTTAGTGAAGTGGTTAACATTCTGCAGTGGACATTCACTTTACAGAGTATGACTTTAAAAGATGTAAGTGTGTGTGTGTGTGTGTGTGTCTTTCTGTCTGTCT
Source organism: Chanos chanos (assembly GCF_902362185.1). Classification (NCBI taxonomy): domain Eukaryota; kingdom Metazoa; phylum Chordata; class Actinopteri; order Gonorynchiformes; family Chanidae; genus Chanos; species Chanos chanos. Next base: position 18,074,798 of record NC_044498.1, on the reverse strand, counting down.
GTCTTACAAATCTTACTGTTACAATTACAAAAGTTTGTTCGGCGGACACACTAAATCACAGCCTGTTACAAAAAGTACAGTGAGTATTAAAGTAATAGCATGGAACCTTTTTGTGAGGAAGTGTCAACACCAGTTACTAAAGTGTTTTTTTTGAGAGAGATAAGTGAGCTATGGAGACATTGGCTTGGATATATTGACATATGTTCCACATAGTCTCACAAAAGATCCAACTCATATAATTACTACCGACAGCTAGTTCAATAAAAAGCTTTTTAGCCAATGTATCAATACAAAGATGTTTTCTCTAAGGTGCTCACTTGAGTTAATTATGCACACTCAGTGGATGAAAATAAAATATACAGTTAAGTGCAAGTGGCACTTTTGAAGAGCAGGTGAAATTTTAGTGCAGTGTTTAAAGAGGATGTTGTCATGCAACATACATCCATATATCCAAACTATCCACTGTGGAGAATACACACTGGCATCCTCATCAGCAACAACTACTGCAGGATAAAGGAGCATTTCACTGAGCATGGTCAATGCATATGTAATTACAGATATACATACACAGATAAAAACAGACACAAAAGACACAGACTTGGATAGATCTCATCCAGTCCATGTGCAGTGGGGTTGTCATGTAAAGGCATCAGACAGGATAAGGTCAGGCAGAGAGCAGACAGACCAATCACACAACATAATACATGCAAAGAGGAGGAGCAACAGGGTGGAACGAGGAGGAGAAGAATGATAGTGAGAGGAACACATGGAGAAAAAGGAAAGAGAGAAAGAGCATAGGGGATAAATGAAGGTGGAGGGGGGGGGGGGGGGGGGGGTACGTATGTGTTGATATTCAAATCAGCACAGCTGAATTATCCATGAGTGACGCAGGCATGTGGCTATACTAGCACTGACAGAGGGAGCTTTGTCTCTCTCTCACTCTGTCTGTCTGTCTCTCTTACTTTCAGGTCTGAAAAATTTGCCTACTAACCCCTACACCTAGTAGTACCCAGTAGCACTACACAAAGAAACATGTAAGACACATGTAATTTTCACAGTGCAGCTCAAACCCAGACACTCACCACACATCACACGTTCTTAATGTGCACATAACCAGTGCTCACAACATACACACTGGCACAAAGCGCACAACTATTACATTTTATACTTATGTTGTAAGATTGTTTTACTTCCAAAATAGCCTTAGTGTGGACATAGGAAGATTTTTTAAGAATATGTGTACCGTGGATCTGTGGGAATATCTCCGCCTTTTTTAGAAAATCTTTGCTTGATAGTTTTATGAACACTATGGATGTCTGAACAACACTTTGTCTGTAAAGTGTATTCAAAGCTGTTTCATTTATTCATGTCACCACGTATGTTTGTTAATTTTTCAAAGGCATGCTGTGCATAGCATAGGAAAATGAAAACGTGTGTGTGTGAGAGAGTGAGAGAGAGAGAGAGAGAGAGAGAGAGAGAGAGAGTTAGAGTTTGTGTGTGCGCATGTGGGTTAGAGTGTGAGTTTGTGTGTGTGGCCTAGACCTGCAGGGAGAAAGCTTAGCTTTCTTTCATGTCAGTTCTTTTTTCTTTTCTCTTTCTCTTTGTAATTCCTTTTAAAAAAAAAACAACAAATTTTAAATATGATGCTTGTATTGGTGTAGATTTATGGTCTGTTGAGATTGATAGCACTAATGCAGTATGTATGTTATGTTGGTCTGAGAGCTTAGTCTGTGATTATTTATAACCGGGAGCTGTCTGCAAGTGTAATTATAATTCTTCCCCCTCTTCTCTCTCTCTCGCTCTCTCTCAAAATGCAGTTCTTCTATTTCCTTGGCCTAGATATTTGGACAAAACAAAGAAATAAGAAAAAACACTGAAAGTCTTAATCACATTTTTTAGGATGGGATTTTTCAACCAGTGGCAGCTATTCGGAGCACTTGTAAAACACATTGTTAGGAAAGCCTGACACATTATGTGAGAGGACAATCAAAAGTAGGCTTTTAAAATAAAAAAAAAAACCTCTGTACGAATGTTGTGAGAACTGGATCCTGTTTTGTAAAGGAAAATCCACAGCCTAGTCTGTACACTATTAAACCATCTTACTAACACGTTTAAGATGACTAACATACACATCTATCAGAAAATCAAATTTAATCTCATTGATTTGCTCAGTACAGTACAGGCCCTGCTCAGTGTTAAAACAGTATAAACCAATCATTAGTTGTTTCTCTGGCTCCCACTGCCTCCCATGTGTATCCCTCACTCTCTGACGCAGTTCTTTCTGATACAGGAGCCTGGGGCTGTTCTCTTAATTTTAGCTCTGCACAGATGGGGCCTGAATTTGTTTTTCCTCTTTTCTGCCAGAAAATAAAATTATGTATGTTCAAGAATTTCCATTTCTTTCTTTTTTCTTTCTTTCTTTCTCTTTCCCTCTCCCTGTTCTCACGTTCTCACTCCCCATTTAGAATGATAATTCCCCTTCAACACTCAATGGCTATAATTAGCAACTGATAATGATAGTTTTCATTTTGCCTGTCGATGGATTATAATCTGTGGTTCTGTGAAGATTACGATGAGAGTATTCAGGCATGTCGCATCTTTTGGTGGCATCATAGGGACACGGGGATCTGTGAAGCCACTTACATTCTTACTATATATTTAGTAACATTTATCTTACTTTCAACACTTTATACAGCATCATCATGTCTTTCTGTTCTCTGTTTTTGTGAAATAGTCACAAAAATACATGTCTCTGACATTCACTGCGTCACTGAAGCGAACAATAAATTGACTGGGGGAAGAGATGATGGATGAATGAGTGAAAAAGGAAATACTGGTGTAAAAAAAAAAAAGAAGTAAAAACTGGTAAAAAAAAAAAAAAAAGATGGCTTACATGGATGTATGTATCTATTTATGGATGGAAGGATGAGGATGGATGGATGCATGGATGGATGGATGAATGGATGATTGGCAGAAAGGAATTTAAGGAAGAGCCATGCGTTGGTCATTTTATTTCTGGTCCCATTCTGAACTGGTTCCTCAGCAGTTGAATGGATTTGAATTCATGTTAATATGTGAGCTTAATAAGATTGTTCTAGTTTTCTAGGTTGATTGAACTAAGTGGATATGATAAATGGATAAACTGATGGTAGATCAACCTGCAGACTGATTGATCCGGCCTGCCCTGGACAGACTGTTTCTGATTGGCTGACACTCTCTTATCCTTACATTCTTTGACTCTTACAGTTTGACTGATTGGCTGAACGTTGATTCTGTCTCTTTCAGTGAGCAGAGTATCTGCCAGGCCCGTGCCTCTGTGATGGTCTACGATGACACAAGCAAGAAATGGGTGCCAATCAAGCCAGGCCAGCAGGGATTTAGCCGCATCAACATTTATCACAACACTGCCAATAACACCTTCCGTGTGGTGGGAGTCAAACTGCAGGACCAGCAGGTGGGTTTGGCTGTTTTAACCTACCTCAGTGCTTCATATCTTCCTCTTAGTTCTTTATAGAGTGAGATTGATAATTAGCAGTTTTAGCCATTGTCAGTGCGCTAAAGATTTCAGGTTATGCTGTTTTGCACAGTGGATGCTCTTTCAGTGAGAAGTCACCAGATACACCTCATAAGACATAGCCTGTTATTGGATGCTTCTACTTTTGCTCTTGTAGTAAACTGTAGTTTTCCTCTTTAGTTGGGGATAATAGGGCATGCTGTAAAGTGAAGCTGCCTGCTCTGCTCAGAATTGTGATTGGCTATTCATTTGAGGTTATTGTACATATAGGACATTAACATCTTGGTTGCCTCTCCTTACAGGTGGTCATCAATTACTCTATAGTAAAGGGTTTGAAGTATAACCAGGCCACGCCAACATTCCACCAGTGGCGCGATGCCAGGCAGGTCTATGGACTTAACTTCGCCAGTAAGGAGGAGGCCACCACATTCTCCAATGCCATGCTGTTTGCCCTCAATATGCTTAGCTCCCAGGATGGAGGTGAGACCATGTTTCATCCCTTAAATCTCTCAAATACACAACTGTCCACAAATCCACATTATATCAAATCAAAATAATTGTTTAACATGATTTCATCTAACTTTGCTCTAAAATTAGAGTTTATGGTTCCTTTATTTCTAATATTCTAAACATAACCATACCCTCCACAAACATAGCACAATTTCAGTGGAATATGATTTGGAGTTGCAGATCACCGTTTCCTCATGCTTTGATGCCAACTGCAGCAGTGTGGTTAGTCTACAGTAGATAGTCAATCTTCTGAATACACACAGTGAAGTATGACATTGCAGGCCTATCAATATCTTTACTCATGGGTGAACAACTATTGTCAATAAATGCTGTGGTCAGTCCAGAAGTGTTGAAAAGTAGAGCCATCTGAAACATGCCAAAAGTCAGCCATTGTTTCTTTTCTCCTGTTCAGTTTTGAAATCTCTGGCAACTGTACATACGCCCCACTGATGCTGGGTTGTTAAAGTGCCATGGCAGCGAGTGTACCTAGGCAAGCGATGCTGCTCAGACTGAAACACCCACTGCCCAGCAATGATAAACATTACACAGTAGGTAGTTCCAGTCGAGTAATTTGATTGGACAAGAGCATTCCAAAGAGTGCTGATATAGAGTATAACAGCACTGGGATGTTTTACCATTCTGTACCACTTCACTTTACAGATGTCCCCATAGGTGTAAGTCATGGTGGGGGTGGGGGTGGGTGGGGAAATCCCACCCAATATTCAAAACAGTGGTGTTTGTCCCACACAATATTTTCCAGGATTTTACTTTTAAAGTTATGAATAAATTTGTCGGGAGAATTCAGTTTTCATCCAGCCTACTGACAGAGGGGCAAAAACCTTTTGGCCGAGGAATTCAGTTGCATATGCATAAATGTCTCTGTTGTTATGGTAATGTGTATCAATGACCCAGAGCAAGTGTTGTTGACAGGGATTGTGGGGATAGTGACATCCTTCCGCGTGCAAGTTTCCCGTCATGGATAAAAGGAAGGGGAAAACAATACAAAAGAAGAAGCTGACAGATTTTATAGGGCTAACACTTGTGCTCGTAAAGCTCAGATGTCCTAAAGCTTTTGTCAGTAGACCATTCCTTTGACATGTTTTACTCAATCTATGGGTGGCACTGTTGAATCTCAGGCTGATGCAGACTAGTCTACTCGACGCGTGGAAGAGCCTACGTTCATGGCTAAATTAGGGAGGATTTAAAATGTCTTTTTTTAATTCATGAGGAACAAGGAGTAATTGTCAGACTAAGGATTGTTCCCCCCAATACTGAATGACTGTCCGTCCCAGTATATACTATATAGCCCTGGGAAAAAAGTTGACCACCCTGATTGTCAGTGTATAATTCGCACTCTGGTTATGCCCTTGAATGTTCCTATGCAGTTGTAGATTATACCAATGCAAACTTCGGCTTTACCAACAGCACACATGGATACGTTTCCATGTATGATAAAAAAAGAACCTAGCTAGCCTGCAGTTGGGTATGAGAAACAACAGCTAGCTAGCAAGCCTACCGTATATCGAGCCCGTCCATACATGCTAAAAAGTAGCTCGCTAGCCTGTAGTGGGCTATGATTAAAAGTGGCTTGCCTGCCTAGCATGTAGCTAGCCTTTACGTGTATGATAAAAAAGTAGCTGGCAAGCCTGCTGTTGGGTATGAAAGAAAGTAGCAAGCTACCCTTTTCGTGTATGATGAAAAGCAGTTAGCTTGCTAGCTAGCCAACTAACCTACAGCCAAGAAACTGTTAATTTGTTGCTTGACAACACATGTAAATGTAATGCTGAAGGAACTATTTTTGTCGGCGGAGCCAAATGAACAACGAAAAAATATCATTTGTTTACTTGATAAACAGCCTTGTTTGTAGAACCGTTGTATAAAAGCAACATCGCACTTGAGGTCGTGCTGTTAAGCATAATTCACTACTGTGTCACTTGAGTGCTGCCCACTCTACATGATCCTTGCCATTCTCAATGAATTCTTTCCATCAAGGACATGCTCTCACCCACAGAACTGCTGCTGATTGGATTGTGTCTTGCACACCATTTTTGGCAAACCCCAGTCAGAGGGGCTGCTGTTTTTTAGTTGGAACTGGCCTGCTAGTTATCCAGTGGTCATACCCTAATCAAAGTTGTTTAGATCACTTGTTTTCACGTGTTTTACCTATTCTGAGAATCACTAAAATAGTTACTAGGTATCCTCCATCCCTGTCTACCTGCTTTATCTGGCAACTATGGTCACATGATGTACTGTCACAGGACACGCTGTTCAGTTCATTAATGTGAACAGGTCAGTGTACATATCATTACTGGCACTGAGCGTAGAACATTAAGCACTTAAATTTACGGATGGAAGAATAGAGAAAAGACTATGGCTTGGAGTCTGTCTGAAAACAAAATCATGGAACCCTACAGTGGTTTGGAATCAGACACACACATACAAACACACACATCCTACCCTTAGTCTTACATAACTTGTCTGATAAAGTCTTATGACTTTTATCTTTTGTCTTTTGAGCTCTCTGAGTACTCATTAGAAGCAGACCATCCTCCAACTGAAATATCACAGAGAGGCAAAAGCTGATGACAGAGGATGTGCTACTGTTTGTGCTGAGCCGCTTTTGGACTTGTAAATTTGACAGCTTTTCCTTCGCTCTATTAAAAGCTATCCTGTAATATGGTTAATGAGTTTAAATCCTCACTGGAGCATAACAGACAAGACATATTGTATCTCAGGACAAGAGCCGAGGGGATAAAAGTCAAATGAAGCCCTTAGGCTAAACAAATAGAAACACACACAGACATAGGATACCCATTTTTTAGCCTTTATTTGGATCCAAGTTAAAGGACAACCAAAGGAATGGGAAAATTTTCAAAAAGTTTAATATGATGTCCGATTTTACAAAATGTTTAACATGATGTCCAGGTCACTGATATAGTCATATAATGTTCATTTCATTGATGCCCTGAAGCCGTATAAGGGCTTCATGGTTTTCTTTAGAGATCTGACTAAACACATAATGACAATACAAGATTTGGAATACACTACTCTGGAATTTTCCCTTTTTGTTTTTTTTACGATGGCTGCTACAACAGATGGGCTTGTATGGTAGGACTTCTAACACCAAACAGACAGTACTGCTAGTGTTCTAGTCTCCATCCTCAGCAACAGCATTACAAACACACACACACATGCGCACTCAGACACACACAGACACACACACGCGCATACACCATTAATATTCAGCCCAGTCACACACTTCTAGGGCCAGTAAGATCTGATGTACTCTCCTTTGACAAATGTTTGTCCCACTGTAGTCCCTCCTCCTTAGACTGGCATGTGAGACTAACAGCGCCCTCCAGTGGCCCCCACTACACACTTAATAAGTCAAGGGCTTGATCTAGATTCCAGTTTCCCTTAGTAATGCCAGATAACGTCAACACTCTGCTGTTCCTCATCTAAGACCTATGATTATCTGAACTGTATCGTAGCAGAATATACGACTGTCCAGAAGGTTTATTAACTCATCATGTACCTGTTACACCTCCTTGAGATTGCATGTGGTTTGTGAGGGAGTCTGCAGACACACATTGACACACACATACCCACACACACACACACATGTACATACATACATTAATGCATGCATGTGACTCCCCCAGTAATCCTCAATGAAAAGAGACAATGAGAACAAGAGGAGGGTAATGAAACCCAAGCTTGTGAGTTATTAACTGAGAAGTGCTTTCCCAGTACTACACTAATCTTAATTAAAACGAGTCATTGAGAATATTTCCCCCCTGGGTTCAGCACCAGAGCATGACATTTCTTTTTTCTCGATAAGACAGAGAGAGAGAGAGAGAGAGAGAGAGAGAGAGAGAGAGAGAACAAAGACAGCTCAAGTAACAGGCTGCTTACATCTGTATAGTTCAAGAACACTGGGTTCACTCATTTGCCAAATGCCAGGTTCATCTATCCATGAAGCACTGCTCCGTGTGTGAAACCAGCACAGTGAACCTCAATGATAACTGCAAAACAATGTCACAGAGTCCCATATTTTTACTTTTCCCGTATTATTGTCTGTTGTTTGTATAAGGACTACACACACACACACACACACACACACACACTCTGAAGTGACTGATGAAGGCATTGTGGGTCTGTGCTCATACAGCTCTGTGTATACCTCTCCAATGAGAGACTGAGGGATTACCTCAGATTATAGGAGATCCTCTCTGATTACACGCTATTACTGATTACAGTTCCTGAAAGACCACTGAAAGTACAACCAGCTGAGAGATTTGACAACTGAATTCCAAACAGAATGCTTTCCTTCTGCTCCTAATGTATTTTCACAAGATCATTCAAACCAGGGGAAATATGAAATTCATACGTAATTTGCAAAGCTACACTTGAGACTAGTTATTATATTCACATTGTGGTGGTTCACCACTGTTCACTTAGATAATAATATTGACAGGCTTTACTGCCCCCTGCTGTCTTGGAGGACTGCATTGTTAGATCAACTCTGAGGTGGTTTTGAGAAACATGACACAACCAACCGACCAACACACGCTAGCCTGCTGCCTCTGTAATGGTGTGGGGTTTCAGAGAGAGAAACCAGAGCCACAGTGGGAGTGAGAGATGGAGAGAGAGAGAGAGAGAGAGAGAGAGAGAGAGAGAGAGAGAGAAAGAGGAGGAGGAGGTGATGAAGGGGCCAGGTGAGCTATGATCAGCAGAGAGTGGGTCTGTCAGTGCTTTTGCTTTTGCCACAGCCGATTCTTCTTCTTCAAGATGTCCTGTAGGTACTGCTCACTCTCTCTTTGTCACTTCCTCTCCCTGTGTGTGTCTCTCTGTCTCCCTCACTCTGTCTCTCCAGGAGTTATGTGGTATCTTAGTTGTCTGGAATGTGTTTTGTGTGGAGGTTAGTTTCTATAACTGAGCTCATGTGTTGTCACACTGAAGTTGAATTTGTAATTTTCCAGTCCATTATCAACATTTGTCTCTGCCCACTGTGCTGTGTTATTTTAGAGTGTGTTGGTGGTAAGGAGATGAATATGTTGGTGTTGTATCATGTGTGCTGTGGTCTGAGAGGCCAAACATTTATATTTGGAAACAGAGTGAGACAAATTATGTATGTTCAAAACCTTGTGTCCTTTTTTAAACCCATTTTTCATTAACAAAATTAAACATATGAAATTAACAGTCCAGTTACTACAGCATTAGGGAATTAAGCCACCAAGCCACAACAACAGAAAATATCATTATTAGTATGGCCTTGAGTAGATCTTTATATTCTCGCAAATATGGATTTACCAAAAAAACAACCATACAAACAAGCCAAAACTAAAAAAAAGGGAAAATTTTGTAGATGCTTAGTTTCCACTCAGACCATGACATGAATAACTTGGTAAATGTTTCTTTTGTTGGACAACCTATGTCTCAGTCAGACTCTTGCTGCCTCATGAGTCTGTTAGAAGTACTTCCAGGTGAAAGAACATCCCGTTTTGTACCTCTTCTTTTCTTTTGTTCCTTTGAAGCAGGCTGTTCAAAAGAAGCATGATAAAACTGACTGACTGTTTTAGATTGTGTTTATATGCATCACTATTAGGTTGCTTTATCCAGTCATTGCTATCAGTATTATATGTGCTAATAAAGACAAAGGGTCTCTGCATTGTATTTGGATACAGCATAAATTGGACAGTCCTAAGGCATTCAGTCAGAAAAACTTGTAGACAAAACCTGTGTGTGTGTGTGTGTGCATATGAGCGTGTGTATACACAGGAGTGCATGTGCGTGTCAATGTGTGTGAATGAAAAATGAGTTGAGGTGCTGGTGTCTGGCTTTGAGAGATCCGATCATGTTTCCTTTTGTTTTGTTTCTAGTTTTAGAAACCGAAATCTGAACACAAGAGCACACTCTTGTTCCTTAAACCAGCTCTCTTTCATTTATAGCCCAAAACAACTCTTTAAAAGCTGCCACAAATTTCTCACCAGGCATCAATCTTAAATGTTACCTGCTCATCCACATCTGTTAGTGTCAGAATAAACTCTGTTCAGACCCAAAATGGAGCTATCTTTGGCCAGTGCTGTTTAGATACACTGATGCAAAGCTCCAATAACACAGGGCTGGCTTTGTTCTCTGTAATCATCCCTTCTCTCTTCTTCTCTTCTCTTCTGCTCTTCCTTCTCTCTCTCCCTCCGCCCCCCCCCTCTCTCTCCCTCTCTTTTCTGGCTGACTCATAGCCAAAGCTCTAGGGCCCAATTCTGAGTAGGTCTTTTCCTGATGGAGCTGTTTCTAATTCAGGCTCACTATTTCTTTTATTTCAGCATCATTCACCTCACCACTGCTGTCTTTGAGTGCTGTAGCCTACTTTAATGTGTCACCTGCCTCTTCTAATGCACAAAAACTCTACTGTTTTCTTCTGACAAGAGCTTAGATAATGCAGTTGACTGTCTGTAAGAAACAACTGTCCAGTTTATTCCTGTGTTGTGAGGATGTATCTGTATCTGTATATCCTGTGTTGTGTTCTTTGGCTCTATATTTATGGTTCTTAAAATGCCATGAAGCTGTTTCTCTTGATCCGTTTCCCAAAATATTGAAATGTATTTTGATTTTCCAGCAGAGGATATTTACATAATAAAATTTTCACAGACATGCACTGAAACTAGGCTCTGAAAAGTAGTGCGTGTAAGAATGCAGCCGTGTACTGTCTACCACAGAAATAATTTTCTACTTAAAATAACTACATGTCTTCATAATGTTGCTGTGAAACAGTTATTCTGGCTCTGCTTAAGCAACCTAGTCTGTCTGCAGAGCCCAGTTGCCCCATTGCCATAGTAACAGAACCTTTAGCTCATGATATAAGCATTACACCATACATGTGACATCTGTCTGACATGCTTGGTAGTGGGCGGGGATATGTCTGTGTAACCCACCTGTCTGGTTGGAGGTGAATGGTTACCATCCAATAGGAATTCCATGAAATTAGAGCCCTGATTGGAGGAGGGTGTCATGTCTCCCACAGACCCACAATAATAGAGTATGCGGACCAGTGTCCCTCTCTTGTGGACATGCATGGAATAGGTGAAGCATTATAGCAAATACTATTTTTTGTTGTTTCATCGGATGTTTTCTGTCAAAAAAACCAAACAAAAATATCTTCATTCTGCACCTGAGCTTCCTAGGCCTTTAAATAAAAACTGTCTCGACAAGCAACAAGCCGAAGCTTATCCAAGAGTGAGCGAAAGTATTCAGTCAAAAAATCAGCTTGTAACTGGGTTAGGTTGCGAGCTTGCTCAGTGAACCTCACTGTAGTGTATCTGTGTTTCAAAAAAATAGACACAGTCGGAGTCATGGTGGATTTGGCAGTAAGTAAACACCACAATTATCACATCTCCAGTAAAATAGCTCCTCTCTCTTCTGTGCTCCTTCAGGTCCAGCTGTTCAACGCCAGGTTCAAAATGGACCAACTACAGATGAGCTGGAGGCACAGAGAAGGTAAGACCTCAATCAGTCCACAAGAACATTCAGAGAACATTTTTGACAATCTTGAACATCAGAGGAGTAGTAATAAATTAGCCATAAAAGACTGAGCACAGTGTAAGAACACATTTCAGTATGCTCAGATTCCAGATCATGTTGTCCACAGTTCTTATCAGTGGGTAGTATTATCATAATCTCTTGTCAGATAGTTAAAAGTGAAAATATGTGTTAGATTTCTACTGCCTCGCCCCTCAAGAAAAATCAAAATTAGACTTTCCATTGTGCCTCAATATGGACTCTAAACAAGATACCTTATGCCAGCCATATATTCACATGATTTGGCAATTGACAATATAAACTTTTTTTCCAATAATGTATTCTGTCAAAATTAGTCTATAAACAACTCTGATATAGGAATTTGAGTGAAAGTCTGCCTTTTGAAAGATAGAAGGGCCTGGGACTACCCCTGGTGGTTAAAAAAGGCAAATGTCACAGTGCTGTGGATCTCCATAGCAACTATAGTGCTGTGTCAGCTTTTCTCAGGCATGCCTCTGGAAAATTCCACAGCCAAACCATGTTCCACATAAAAATCTGCCTTATACCTCTCGTTTCATGCATATAATGAATGGAAGGCAAACAACTTTTTTAATGTCTTTTAAGTGGCCTACCCAAAATAAACACATATTCAAACCAATCCTTGACTCATTTCAGTTTATGCTGACACACAGTAACCAGTTTAAACATGTTTTGTACTGTTCTGTGATCAGCACATTATTTGATTATTTAACATGTGTAATCAGGGGTTATCAGGATTACCTAGAGATGCATCACATCCAGATTCACCACATTCTACTGGACATTTAACTGTGTATAGTGTACGTGAATGTGTATGTGTGTGTAACTGCATGTGTTTATGAGTTGAAATGTTTCCGCTGTGCCCTGTGTTTCCAGGCAGATGGAGATGCAGCAACAGCAGCAGCAAATGCAGGCACACATAGAAAGAGAGCGTCGGGCATCCAACTCAGGTATCAGATCTGTTCTATACTGTCTCCATGCAGTATAAAACTTGCAGGTGAACCCATTTCAGAGATACTAACCTTTCTTCTCTCTCTCTCGCTCTCTCTCTCTCTCTCTCTCTCTCTCTCTCTTTTTCTTCAGGTTCTCCATTCCCAGGACACCCCTCAGTCCTCTCTGTGGCGCCCCCAAATGCACCTCCCCCTATGTCGATGGGAGGCCCGTGTCCCCCACCCCCACCTCCTCCTGGTCCACCCCCTCCCTCTGCAGGGGCACCTCCCCCTCCACCACCTCCACTCCCAGCAGGTGGAGGAGGGCATGGCTTCCACGGAGGTCAGCAAGAGGAGCCACATGCCCCCACGGGCCTGGCTGCCATGATTGCAGGAGCCAAACTGCGCCGTGTGCAACGAGTCAGTCACATAAAATCATTAAGACCACATCCACATATTCCCATACACAACAACATGCGGATATTAGTTTAGAAACTAGATTTTATTTACTTCTCTTACAATTCCATTTATTTAAAGGACTAACAGAATGAAATTATTTTAATAGGGATAGAAAAATAGCTCTGTATTTCCTGAATTGAACACAAAGTCGGCTTACCGTATTTCAGTATTAATGCACCTGTGAATTCACAGCCTGAGGAGAGTTCGGGTGCCAAAAACGATGCCAACCGGACAAGCGGGGGCAGTGGAGGCCTAATGGAGGAGATGAACGCCCTGCTGGCACGAAGGTCAGGATGTTAAATCCATCAGAATGTTAAAATAGACACTGCACTGCTCACAAACATCACAGGAAACAGTCACTTCACTTTTCACAGGCCTTCACAATGAGAATATGATTAGTCGATGTAGAGTTCAAGAAGTGGCGCTAAGGGGTTGTGAATATTTGTGTGTATGTATTCAGTTGCATTTCAGGCATTTTTTGTGTTAATGCAGAGTCATAGTAATATTTGAAGAGCAGCTGTATCAATCTTATTTCTCTCCTTGCCTCTAGACGGAAAGCTGCAGACCAGTCAGAAAATGACAAGAAAGATACAGACCGCCAAAATGTGAGTACAGAACAGTATGAGGGACAGGAAAATGTCATCTCTGTGGTCAGGACAAGCAAGCCTGCACTTTTATTATTGTACTAACCACAAGATTCATTTGAAAATTCAAAGTCCTCTTTGAAAATTCATGGTTAGCTTTTTTAATTATATTTTTATGAATAAACTTCATTGTTTCTGATTAAATCAAACAACTTATCAAGTAATGTATATCTATAAAAATTGTGTGTGGGGGGTATTATTTCTGTGTTATTTCTGTCACAAGTCTCTCCCTTACATAGTAATCACTTCTGTTATGTTGAATGAGGCTAACATGTGCCTCCTTTTAAAGATGTGAAGCCAGTCGCTCATTTTGCCATACAAAAAATCCGTCATAGAAAGATATAATGCACTTTGAGCAAACTCCTATTTGCTTGACTCTACCCACAAATGCATAGGTACCTGTCTGTCAGAGATTATTACTTAGTGAGTGGGTGAGTGACTTTAGCTGACACACTTGCCCAAGGGAACAAGGCCAACACCTGGCCGCTGTTGACAAGTATGTTAGAGCTGGGATTCAGTGAATAAATCCCTGAACTGGCACACACCTCTAAGCCGTCAGGCAGCTCCTTAACCACTCATTAGCCCTGATTATATCATCTCTGATATTGCTGGTGAAATTAAAATGAAAATCATTGTCTTGCAGGAAGATCCAAACCTGTCGCCCTCTCCCTTGGGGAGACAACAGAGTGCGTCAGGTATCTTCTTTACAGCATCCTCACAGACTGACTACACCACTGAGTCATGCCTTAGTCATAACCTAATCTTAGTGTCTTTTAAAATAAATGTTCTCCCTTTTCTACTGTGTTCTTACCACAGGTACTATTTGCACATATGCGGTTTACGTGTAATTCATAAGTTGTATTAAGATGTACAAAAATATTGTTAATTCTTTATCCTATGCAGATTTGTCATACATACATCTCCCTGTGTATGTTTCCTTGTTATGCCTTGCAGACACATAAATTACAATTAAAAAAACCCCATTAAAATCACTTTGTTTTAAACAGATCTCCTCCTGTTTAGGTAGTCATACTGTGTATATTATCTTTAGTATATTCATATTATAGACACAGTACAATATAGTAGTCAGTGGTCTATTTGTATTATAACAGATCCAGTTGTGAGCATGGTGAAATCTTTGTGCTGCTTAAAAAAAAAAAGTTACTACAGCATATTCTGACCTGTCTCATTTTGACTATAGATGGCGTGAAGAAGCCATGGGATCGAGCCAACTCTGCAGAGAGATCATCACTGGTATCAAGGTAATTGCTCAAAGTTTGCCTCTGGAAGGTTCCACAAACACGCTCCTGGTTTGATTCGACTGTGGAGGAATAGCGGACGTATAATCTAACACAACACCAAGCTAATTTCTGAGTTACTGAACTACAAACACTGTGTCTCTGGGTAGTCTTGGCCTCTCAGATTAAAGAGCCTCTGTGATATTTCTGCCACGCTCACTGATGAATAGTACTCCAACTACAAACATCCCCCACATTTCTAAACAGCCCCTATGACATGTATTGAGAATTAAATATACCCTCATGTTTATTAGTGCATGTGTGCCTCTCCTCTTCAGGGTACGACCAGTGGGGAGCAGCAGTGATACAGACGCCTTAGACTTTGACAGAATGAAGCAGGTATGAAATGAAGCACGTATAAAAGGTGGTCATTTAGGGCTAAATTCTATTTAGTGCTTACACATGGACATGTAAATCATAGTCATATATCTCCACTTGTGTCTCCAGTTATATATATATGAGAGAGAGAGAGAGAGAGAGAGAGAGAAGAAAGAAACACTTATGCCCTCCAGAAATAACGCCTTAGCTACACATGACTTTTCAGCAAAATAAGAGAGTGTTTTGTGAATCAGAAGAAGAGAAATTGACTTTCTTGGTTATTTCTGTTCTATCAATTTCATGTCTCTGCGCTGTACAAAGCGTTATTTCAGAGAAACTAGCTAAACTTCATGGAGTGAAGACCAAAAGGAACACATATTAGAGTAAATTTTTATGCGCTTAAAGAAAAGTCTTAGCTTTAATATACTTTTGAGCAAATTGTTTATTGTCTGAAGTCTTAAATGTGGTTTACCATGGACTTTGACCATCTTACTTTCCTGAATACAGTTAGTTAATAAAAATAGAAGTTATTTTATTGTGTCAGAATCTCATATAATGGTTGTCTTAATGACTTCACAAGATTTTGTTGTGTTATTTAACAGGAGATCTTGGAAGAAGTTGTCCGTGAATTGCACAAGGTGAAAGATGAAATCATTGATGGTGCGTTCTCTTACAGAGTTATGTTTTGTATCTTGATTGTCAGTTTATCTATTCTGATCATCTAAACAGAATGATCTTTTTCCTAACTCTGACTCTAAATGGAGTAACAGAAATTCATACACATATGGATCGAATACATCACAAAGCTTAAGTTCCGACTCAATAATTGTACATATTTTTGAAAGCCACTTTAGGTAAGAGTATCTGCTGAATGAATAAATGTGAAAGTGACATAAGGATAGCCTTCATTAACATTATGCATGATGAACTTTACAATGGCTATTTTGCCAGATGTTCATATTGTAATTCCCCTGTTATGTCTTACAGCCATTAGACAAGAACTTAGTAGAATTAGCACGACATAATCTCCTAGACTCCTCTGAACCACTTTCTCTGAGGCCCAAACCCTTGGCAGGACCTGCTGTAGCTGAAGAGGGGACCCATACCCAAGCAATGTCTAACATGGAAGCAACGTCACTGTTATGTTAAAGCAATTGAGTGATTGCATTAACATGACAGAAACTTCAGTTTGGAAAGTCAATGGATGGAGGACACTTGCACTGATCTCTCTGTTTTTGGATTTAATCTGTGGTGACCATCTTTTTCAAGTCTGTAATGAAACAGGAAATTCAAGTCACATCTTGTTTTTTTTTCATATTTCTGTTTGTGTTATTATTATTATTATTATTATTATTATTATTATTATTATTATTATAATTGGTCTTCTTGTAGTATCAGTAGACAACAACAACAACAACAAAAGCAACAGCAACAAAAACAACAACATTAATAATAATAATAATAATAATAATAATGTGCTGTTGCACATCACTCAATGTTAGCCTTTCATATTTTATTTATACTGGTCTTTGTTTTCCTTTGGCTGTGTTAAAAGTACAGTAGTAAGCACATACCATTTTATTTCTAATGACCTAAATGTGAGACTTTTTTAAAGAGGGATTTTTTTTATTCCTTCTGGCAACACAATATGTGTGGATTCACTGATAGAAAGATTTTTAAAGGAGTCAGAACCTGAAATAAGGCATAACATATAAACTGTTGCTCTTTGAATATTGCAATCTTATATAAAAAAAAAACATTGATACACCAGAGTATTTGTGATTATGTTGTTAATAAAGTGTTTATTGACTGCGAGGATATGGTGAAGTATTGTTCGTTTTATTATTGCCCCCTTTTTGACCAAGTGCTTCCTGGTTTGGAAAAAAAAACATACGCTTTATGTTTCAACTGAATTCAAATAAAACTGTGAACCATGTCTTGGATAAATGAGGTGGCCTCTTTACTTATGAAAAGACTGTCTGATTTCTGCTTTAAATGTCTGACTCTCTCCTCACTCAGATTCCACATCCATCACTAATATAAAGATATAACATGCAACCCTACAGCTGTACAGCATAACCTCATTCCTATTTTTGTAGCATCATTCTGATTATTGTAGTTTACTTGCATAACATACAGCAGATGGAGAGCGCAGAGGTAAAGCGCCCCTCAGTGGCAGCTGAAAAACATCTCTCAAATCAGACTAGGAACAAGAGTGAGATGTCCAATGCAGCTGACAAGGCTAAACCAAATTAAAAGTTAGACTTTCATCAGAGGTATGGTTTACTGGTTTATGAATAATCATATTAGCTGTAGAATTTGATTTGGAGAATTGCTTATTCTTACATTCACATAAATGCAGTGGACAGAGGGAGAAATGTCCAGAGCGGCGAACCATCACACTACATCTCTCGTACAAAAGGCAAATATATATAATTGATCTTAAACACCTAAAACTGATAAACAGATGACAAAAGATGATAACTGAAAGAGCATGAACCCCTGAGGATATAAGAAGCTATCAGGAAACAAAATAAAATAAATTAACTAAAGACCAATAACATGACGAAAACAAGAGAAATGTCTTCCTTTTCCTTTCAGGTTTTTCTTTTCAACAAACAACACAGGGAGTAAAGACAAAGCTTTGTGAGCCAGAAATGGGGACAAACACAAATCGGTCTTCAACTAACTCTAGCTAAGGACTCCAAACTCTAAATGCGCCTGAGAAGTGTTCTGTTTTCTACTTAGTAATAGACCAGCAGGGGGGATAGGGTGAATTTTATGTGAATTATTATGGGTATATGTTTTTGATCGCTTTTGATTACCTTAGAAATATTTGCTGATGACCTATAGTACTGCTCATGAGGATACCATATGTTTCAGAGGTCTGTAAATTGTAAATAAGAGCTGGGTGCACTTCTGTTTCAATTTACCCTTTAATTGATCACTCATAAGGACATTCATATTTCAATTATTATTTATTTATTTATTTTTGCAGTACATGCTTGTATAAGCGCAATCCTACAACCTTTTATGTATGTTAAAATAATTTATTTAATCGCAGTTGATGAAAGCCTGCAGACCTAGGTGCTTTAAGTTTCCCAGCTACGAAACTGTATTAGCCCCAAACTTGACCTACGCACATGCGCAAAATATCGCGAGAGTAGGAATTGGAGCGCAGAGGCGACGTGAATTCGTGTGAACTGAGTGGAGTTATTTGTATTATCGAAGAGGGAGGACAGCTATCGCTAGAGTCAGAGAGGGGGTGTGTGTCTGAACAAGCAAGCTGGCGGAATTCAATATGGCATCCGGGGAAACGCTGTATATAGAAACCGATGGCTCGGAGATGCCGGCTGAGATAGTCGAACTTCACGAAATTGAAGTGGAAACGATTCCAGTGGAAACTATAGAGACCACGGTGGTTGGAGGAGACGATGACGACGAACATCAGCCCATGATTGCCCTACAACCGCTAGTTACAGACGACCCAAGTCAGGTTCATCACCACCAAGAAGTAATCCTGGTGCAAACCCGAGAGGAGGTTGTTGGCGGAGACGACTCGGACCTCCGTGCGGACGATGGGTTCGAGGACCAAATTCTTATACCGGTGCCTGCTCCCGGTGCTGAAGAGGAGTATATCGGACAGACTCTGGTTACCGTTGCAGGGAAAAGCTCTGTGGGGCGGATGAAGAAGGGGGGAGGTAGTGGAAAGAAAGCGGGCAAAAAGAGCTATTTAAGTGCTGCGGAAGCCACTGGAAGAAAGTGGGAACAGAAGCAGGTGCAAATTAAAACGCTGGAAGGGGAATTCTCCGTTACAATGTGGGCATCAGGTGAGATTTGTCTTGACAAATTTGGAAGTGTTTCTCTGGACTGTACGTTCCGTGTTGTAGCCTACAAAGCAGGGCCTTGCGGGGCGTTGTCCTTCTGCACCAGCTTTGTTCAGGGATTATTCCGAAAGGGCATTGTCTGGAGTATTTTTCAGAGTTCTTGCTACAAAAATGTGAGTAGTTAGATTCAAATGTTTTTGTTTTGAAGGGAAGCCATGTTTTTAGGTGTTGATGGGCGCCGCCATGTTCCCCGAGTCCAGTATGGCGGCCCGTAAAAATGGCGATGGTGCGGCCGAGTGAATATGGCGGCTGCTGCGTGAGGGAGCGCGCTGCTGGTGCAAACTGTAGGCCGCAACTGCGTAGCCCGAGCTAGCTAACTGTTAGCCACATCACATGAGTAATACTACAGTCGATCGCGCAGGTTCATAATTTAGTAGCATGTTAGTGAATATTATTTACTTTGATTTATCCAATGTAAAAGAAAATCATTATTTATTATAATATGTTGGTCTGAAGATCGTCAAAAATAATGTAATAGCAACGCCATGACGCTAGCTCGCTATAAAGTAAGCAGGCAGATGTTGGTTAGTTAATGGTTGCTTTTGAACTCTTAGACTAATCGTGTCATTCGTTGTGTTGTTGGCTAAGGGGAATTTGCTAATGTTATTGTCTATATTGTGTCTAGGTGATGGATTTTTATTAATGCATACGGGCAATATGGTGAAAACAGGCTGGCTTGCTAACTAACCATATGCTTAGATTCAACCAATATACGTTGGACGAAAACACCTCTTGCGAGTTTACTACTCAAACCGAAGCCTTAACGCGTAGCTCGCGGGCAATCTCGAATGCAACAAAGGCGTTCGGTGAAAGGGAGGGAGTCTGATTAGCATTATGCTAACTACGCAGTTTACCCTTGAGCGACTGGCACAGGCAGCGAGGCGCCCTGAAGTGCAGGAGTACTTGGGCAGTTTGCAGTTAAGCCTCATGGTTCATCCAGTAGTGCTATCAGCTGGCTGCGGCACACGAGGTTGACAAGGTGTGAAGATTTTATTTTCAAGACAGTGGCTTTGGTAATCTTTTGTTGAATTCACAGAGTGAGCAGAGGTGTTGAAAACTCACGGAACGCCAACACCATGAAGGTCTTCTACTGTATTAGCTTCGTGCTGTTTAGTAGTCTTCATAAAACTTTTTTCTTTTCAGTTTGTCAGAATGGTTATGCTCCTTGTTTGAACTGCATTTTTATGCGCTGTTTTGAACCAACCCTTTGTGTTATTTGCCTGGAGGTATTATTTACTTTAGTTATCACAGGATCTTGTTGTTAGAATGTGATGACTCCATGAAACCACTTGGTTCGACTGTTTATAAATGATCAAGCCTTGATCAGATAAACTCCATTCAAATATAAAGTCAAAACAGTTTTTTTTTCTTTTTCTTTTTTTTTTTTTTTTACAACATATTAGTAGTAGTAGTAGTGGTAGTAGCATGATCTGGGTTGATTGTGTCATTAAATGATATATTAGACTTAGCTGGTGAATTAATCTTTTGTTTCAGATGACAAAAAGGACATTGATCACGAGACAGTGGTGGAGGAACAGATCATCGGTGAGAACTCACCTCCAGATTATTCAGAATACATGACTGGGAAAAAGCTCCCCCCAGGTGGCATTCCAGGAATTGACCTCTCAGATCCCAAACAGCTGGCAGAGTTTGCCAGGTGAGATACACAAGCAGAAAAAAACATTATGCCCATTAAATATTTTTAAAATAATTAACATAAGTTGGGTAGTTCTTGAGTGTATTACGTTGTTGACTGTCACCTCTCATCAAACTGACGTTAATGACTCCAACAGTGCAGTTTTCACTTGGGAATGAACATGAAGTCATGTAGTGCCTAGCTTTGATTATGGTCACATGTAGATGATAATGTGCCTCTTAGCCCATGCAGTAACTCTGCTGCTCCTCATGATAGTAACCTAACATGTCAAGTATATAACAGACTGTCAAAGCTTATTATTAGTCTTTTGATGACTTTGTTAGGAAAACAGGATTTGGTTCATTGAATTGAAACAGTGGCACACGTTGTGCCTAAATAGCTGTATTTTTATATGTCAAAGACATGCATGAGACTCCTTGCTGACTCTTTCATTTTGTAAATATTATGATTGCCTGACCTGGATAAGATGTTGTAAGCTACTTCATCTTCTCTCAGCCTGTCAGAGGGTGCGTGGTGAAATTAGGTGGTGATTGTTTGCAGAGTTAACGACCCTTGACTGAGAACTTATGAAAAATGCACAAGTAATGATGATGGTTGTTCAAAACAGACCATGTACACACTTCATTAGAATTAACATACTCAAGCAGTTCTTATGTTACATTTTTGGTCCATGTACACACCTCATTAGAATTAACATACTTAAACAGTTATTTAATTACATTTTCTATTTCCAGATTGCTATTGTAATGTAATTGGCATATGAGGTGCCACTTATGCTACAGCTTTTCAACAGCCAGTATTAGTCACTGTTAAATCAATCGAGATATGGTTTGTCATATGAAATGCTTAGATTAACTCTTGGGTGACCGAATAGATCTATCCTACAAGATGTCATCTAAATAATAAATTATGATAGACTTGCTGTATTTTCATTATGTAGTTATAATTAAGTCCGCTTGTTATTAACTCATTTCAGGGTACTTTAGAGTGATAATAAATAAGCATATGACTATAAATAACTACATGTATTTACTTTGTGACGATTGCTGGGAAGTTCAGAATTGCAGTGGGTAAACTGTGCAGTTTCACACTTCACGTAGTGTCTTCACAATGTCATAAAAGCTAGAATACTCTTAGAGAAATTGGAAATTTACACTTTTTACAGTTTGTAGATGTAAGAATGCACCTTGACAACTACTTAACAGACAGACCTGGCCCTCTGCTAATCATTTTTGGCACTTGGTATAAAAAAAGCCTGCTGAACATGACAGAAACAGAAGGCTCTTTGAATCTGGGAAGACACCTCCTTTGGGGGAAGAATTAATTATTAATGCAAAACATTCATATCCAAAAAAAGTTTTTAGACGTGAATTTGAAAAGGGGACATTTTCGGACTAGGCACTTGTGTAATTATTGTCCTTTGACTTAAATAACCAGTAATACAGATATGTTGCTGTATGAAAATATACCCTTTTTTTAAGTGTGCCCTTTGGATTGTATTGCGTAAGCCCTGATGGTGGTATGGGATGGGGGTTAACGCAAGTGTTTACATGTAACTCTTCAATTATATTTTCCTTTAAAATGTTTGCGCTTCATCTTTCTAGGTCATATGTATGTATTGTCAAGGGAAAGCTCTGAAGTGATAGTTTTTGGTGTGATGGCTGACTGCTCTGTGCTTGAGAGATCTGTTGAGACTAGGGCTGGGTAATGCACTTCGATAGCTTTTTGGCACTGACCAAATTGTTTAGGTATTGTCGAGTATTGATAAATGCCTTGTCATTCAATAGCAAATTTCGATACCTAAGGAGTAAATCTCATCAGCATCGGTGAGCCAATAAGCATGCAGCATGCTTGTACCAAGATCTAATTATGCTGGTGATTGGCTGTCTACCGAAATGTTACATGAAACATTGTGGAGGCATGCAGGAAAAACACTACGTTACACCACGTGTGTGCATGTTGTTGTATTTTGAGTGTGTTAATTACAGTGTGTGTCGCACAGTAGGTGTGAAAATGTCTAAGGTTGTGTTTACACAGCGTCTTTTTTTTTTTTATGGAAAACGCTGGCCAGAGCAATTTTTCATATAGAAAAAAACGATGGCAGCCTTTGTTCCAAAAAGCAGCTGAGAGCATCTTGAGTTTTGCTAATGACAAGCAGTAAACACAAACACTTACCAGAAACTCCTAGGATCCATCCAATTTGACTCCAGATGGCCTCTTTATGATGAATGTTTTGATACAGCTGAACTGTCATGTACCGTTCACTGTGCTCAGAAACTAGCACAATTAACTTCTCCACCGCTACCTTCTCTATTTTTGGTGGTTGTTATGGGAAACGACGGGTCTCTCTACTCCGCTTGTGATTGGTCAGCTGTCAAAAAAGCGCTTTACAGACCACTTTGTACTCCAGTAATATTTTTTGTTGGGGCGGCAGTTGTTCAGGAGGTACAGCAGTTTTCTGGTAATCTGAAGGTTCCCAGTTTGATTTTTATACATTTTTATTTATTGATATTATGTTAACAGATAACTTCAAGTTGTGGTAAATAGGTTTATTTTTTATGTTATGAAACTGTTTTGAGTGTGTAAAAATGCCAAGGAGCTGAAAAATAAAATTAAAGATTTGTAATGTCATTTTCTTTTGGTTGAAATGGATTTTATAAATTGGTATCAAAAAAAGTATCGTTCAGGAACCAGTATCAAAGTCAAGGTGTCTGTACCAGTATCGAACATTTTTGAATACCCAGCCCTAGTTGAGACTGCAATTAAGTGGTTTCAGAGAGATGGGTTTTGTTCGTTTTCATTTCACTCATTCTCAGCGAAGCAGTGTAAAGGCACAGATCAAACACAGTTTTTATGTGTTTCACGAGTCACTCATTTGCGTGAGTGTCAGGAGTGACCGCATGGCTTGGTAGGGAAGACCTTGTCAATATTTCTGACTGATGTGGTGAAGTGAAGAGTTCATTTTGCTCTTTACCAATTCAGAATGAAGCCGCGCAAGATCAAAGAGGATGATGCCCCCAGGACGATAGCATGCCCGCACAAAGTAAGAGTCACTTTATCCATATTTTTCACTGCACTGTCTATGATCTTACACTGTTTTTTTGTTTTTTTTTGTAAAACTAACTTGGCTCTTTTTGTGTGTGTGTATGTGTACCATACACATTACCCTGACAGAGGGCAGATGTGAGCAGTGCTATCTGGTGTCGTGTTTGTTTTTCAGACTCACTGTGTTTGTTTTGTCTCTGTGTCAGGGCTGCACTAAGATGTTTAGAGACAATTCAGCTATGCGGAAGCACCTGCACACCCATGGCCCGCGTGTCCACGTGTGCGCTGAGTGCGGTAAGGCCTTTGTGGAGAGTTCCAAACTGAAGCGCCATCAGCTCGTTCACACCGGAGAGAAGCCTTTCCAGGTGTGTGTCTTTTGTTTTTTCATAACTGCATATAGCAAGACCCTTTCACATCCTTTTTGGAACATTTATTAGTCAGTGGAGACAATTACCCACATATCCTTTCATGAAATCTAAATTTAAACTAACAGATGTTATTGTGTCAATTTTTTTTCTGACCGATAACCAACGCTTGTTAACCGACCATTAACTGTTAACCGACAAGATTAAAATGTACTGTAAAAAATACCAATACAACAAATGTTTTGTTTGTTTGTTTTTTTCATAAGGAGTTAATTTTTACATGTGCAGAACTGGTGTAATAGCCTAGATCTCCCATGTAAGAAAATATTTTATAACTTAAAATAAATAGCAAGTAGCCAGACTTTCTAACGCATAAACAGTTTAACAAAACGAAAACACACATTAAATCCTCCAGCGCCGAAAGCACTGTAACAGAAACCTCCTCCTCAGGTCCTGGCTAATTAATGAACAAAAACAACCAACAGGTTAACAAAACGGAGACTGGTAGTCGCATTTTTCAGACCTCAAAATAAAATAAACAGGCCAGGTATACCTCAGTTCTCAGCATAGCGGACAGTTTGTCTACTAGATTTCATTCAGAAATAGCAATATGTCGACATGCTGTGGGGTTAGTCTGGTGTGCAGTCTGTTAACTGTGAGGCCCGCGGCGGAGAATACCTGCTCAGATTTTACTGATGTCCCAGGACCGCAGAGATAGCGGCTTGCTGTCACAATCATGAGTTGATTGATATGTATAGCCTATTTTTCTTTTACCTCACAACTTTTTAAACTACTTAAAAAAAGAAAAAAAAAAAAAAAAAAAATATATATATATATATATATATATATATATATATATATATATATATATATATATATATTTTTTTTTTTTTTACTCTTCAACTGATTGGTCAAAATCCATATTGTTTGTTAACGGTTAAACGGTTAATTAGTAACATCCCTAGTCATGATTAGTTAGATGATTGGTAGAGGATGATGTGAATTGCATTTTACACCGATGTACTGCCTTGCTGCTGGTTGTTAGGTTCTCTACCTTTGTTCCATAGAACACACACTAATAACTACTGCACTTACCTATCTGGATTGTCTGTTGTCTCATCAGCTTAACTATGCACGTGTCAATTTGCGATTTAATGTGCGTTGGATAAAAGTGTCTGCCAGATGAATAAATGGAAATGAAATCTCAGAAAATGTCTGTAGGCCCACTCCATCTTTCACAGGAATTGTTCAGTTGGAGATCAATTTGTAGTGTTTCAGTCTGAAAGGGCTGTGATTTTAATGAGGAGCATCACTGGGAAGACAGTAATATCCTCATTGTGGAATTGGAATTGGTTTTAATTAAGTGCTCAATCACCAGTGAAAGTGCCTATTTAATTTGCCAGGCTATGTCCAAACACTTGTTAATTTCCATTGCCTTGGATTAAATACTGACCAGTGAATGTCTTGTTGGAGCAGAGAAATGATACTGCATGTTTTCTCTCTCTTTGTAGTGTACTTTTGAAGGCTGTGGAAAGCGCTTCTCCCTGGACTTTAATCTGCGAACACACGTGCGCATTCACACCGGAGACCGACCCTATGTCTGCCCTTTCGATGGCTGCAATAAAAAGTTTGCTCAGTCCACCAACCTTAAATCGCACATCTTAACACATGCAAAAGCCAAAAACAACCAATGAGCACCTCCCGTCTGCCTGTGTCATCCCAGAGCCCGCCTCAACACAACAGCATCTTAACACTGGAGGAATGAACCATGTTCTTCTTTAGATCTCCCAAAGGAAAAAAAAAATGTGATGTGAAGGAATTTGGATAAAATATGATGAGGGTATAAAGGCACAGAAAAAGCAAAAACTCTGCTTTTTTTCCAAGTTTTTCTCTCCCCCCTTCCCCCCATATAGAACAACTTCGTTACCCAATTTCCATCGCTGGAGCTCAGTCAGGGGGGACTTTGTTTGACCTGCCTGGCTCTTCACACTTGATTTGATGGCACGTTTCTGCCATGCGGATGGAACTCATACACACTGAGCGATAGACAGTGCTTTTTATCACACAGGGCGAAAACAACAACAACAACGTTTGAACTGTCACTCCATGTTTTGTTCTGTTTTCTTCTCTTCTTTTTTTTCCTTCCCAACTGAAATCTCACCGGTCTGCATAGATGTATAGCTTTTAATTTTGTATTCTCCAAGTGTGCATATTGTACACTTAATTTTGGGATATGCTTAGTAACGCAACCTTGTGATCATTCTTTCTCCCTGAAGATTTAAGGTTTTTTCCTCATGACAGTTCTTCTTGGAAGAGGTGATAATAGTTACTGTAAAACATTGCTTCAAAAGTATTTTTATGTAAAAAGTTTTTTTTTTTTCCTGTTTAATCTCCCTCCCTTATTTGGTTGTAATCTAACCATTGAATTATCTTGTGTAAGTGTATTGTATGGCTGTATGGAGATCATGTAGAAGTGGACAGCACAGCGAGTATGTGTGTTTATCGCTTTAAAATGTTTAGTCATGAGTTGCATTTCTTCTTTTTGCCGTGGATTGTTGCCACAGGGAAAAGGAACATTTAGTTCACTTTTTAAAACCAGTCTGTTAAACCACACAACCTGCATTAAGATAAGTGTGATCTCTCATTTTTCTTTGTTAGAATGTATTGTAAAGGCCTAAAACCATGAATTTGTTCCATGAATTTGTGACTTTTATTCTTTGTTAATATTTACACCCTGTATTTCAGTGAGCTTCAATTAAAAAAAAAAGTGATCCCAGCATCTCTGCGGACTTTGGGTCATTTCAGTTTATTACTAATTTTTAAAACTGTCAGTTTTGTCACAATTGTCTCAGTGTCAGGGTTTGAGACAATATTAGTTTTTACCCACAATGCATTACTTAAGAACTGGAATGCAAAGTGTTCACAGTAGTAAAATGAAAATGGCCCTTAAAAGACTACTGTATCAGTATAGATGTAAACTGTTGACTTTTGTCTTAAGTCAGCAGTTGAAATATAATAGAATAAAAAGTCATATAATTCTGAATTCATTGC